>NW_007378575.1:0-100802 GCF_000475195.1 Diaphorina citri | reverse complement strand
CTTCCTATAAAGCTCTTAATTTTATAATTCTTATCTTCTCTCTTCTTTCCCTTATTTGTTTTGTAGTTCCCATTAACGGTTGCTGTTAGATATTTGGTAGTTCAGTTTGTGCTGACATAGGTGTTTTGTTCTAGTGTTAAGGACACTAGGAATCATAGCCTAAATTGTTGGTATATTGTATTTATAATGCAGTACAAATCATAAAATGTAATATTTACGTAGATAACTATAATAACAAATTGTAAAATGAAAGTATCCAAAATTCAAATATGATGGGATTAAAGGATGTACACATCTTTATACCAATACTTGTATTTATATTTATTATTATTTATTTTAAGGTATGGAAGCCGACCTAACTTGGGTGCGGGAGGAGCAAATTGTCGCTCGCGGAAGACTGGTGATGGTGGCTCCGTCATACTGGCATAATCCAGTAAGAAGGTTTATATTCGGATTATTTTGGATTTATCTTGATTTTTTTTTAAATTCGTATGAGAGATAACAAGTGGGCGTAGGATTTATATTGTCGGGAACACCATTTGGACTGTGTGAGTGAGGTATGATTAAGATTGGCGTGAAAGATCTACTCGATCCTTCTACGCAAAAGTGGTAACCCTAAGAATAAAAAACATCCCATGACCTTTTTAGCCTTTTAGGGCTTTAGGTTTGGCAAGTGGCTCTCATAACTGTAAAAATTAGGGGGTATTCTTTATGTGCCCTGGTGCGAACTCCGGTCGTTTGAAAAGGGATGCAATTATAAAACGAGAGCGAAATAGGGAAAGTCAAAGTAAAGAAGTCTGTTTTCGGAGTGCCTTCCTATAGAATCAAAAGTCCCCGCTTCGGTTCCCTCGCGCTTCGCGCTGAGTACGTGTGGGGCGCTTCGGGGCCTCGGCGCGTCGCGCTGACATTTGTTTCCTTTTTTTCATTCTTTGTATTAACTCTACATTTTCCTTTATTTTATTTGTCTCTCTTCATTTTCGTTCTTTTCTTTTCTTTACAATGTGTGGACTAAAGTGTGTTCAGAACGACTATTCTTAGGGTGTTAGATTTCAATATTATTTTGTTCAATATTATCCTCAATATAATTTGAGAATTTGACAACAATAATAGTAGTAGCCTACTGCTGGAGTAAAGGGACATTTCAGTCCTATACGAGCAGTATAAATAAGCACTATTATTATTATTATTATTACATCCTGCATTTGCAAACGATTTTTTTTTCTCCTACATCTCTTCTTCAGAGTAACCTAACCTAACTTGATGCTATCTGTTTCCAGTCGTTCCCGGCAGAGTTCGCCATGTATCTCAACTACTGTCGCGGTCTGAGGTTCGAGGAGGCACCGGACTACATGTATTTGCGCCAGTTATTTCGGATCCTGTTCCGCACGCTAAACCACCAGTACGACTATCTGTACCACAATAATAGTAGTAGCCTACTGCTGGAGTAAAGGGACATTTCAGTCCTATGCGAGCAGTATAAATAAGCACTATTATTATTATTACATCCTGCATTTGAAAACAACTTTTTTTTCTCCTACATCTTTTCTTCTGAGTAACCTAACCTAACTTGATGCTATCTATTTCCAGTCGTTCCCGGCAGAGTTCGCCATGTATCTCAACTACTGTCGCGGTCTGAGGTTCGAGGAGGCACCGGACTACATGTATTTGCGCCAGTTATTTCGGATCCTGTTCCGCACGCTAAACCACCAGTACGACTATCTGTTCGATTGGACCATGCTCAAGCAGAAGAGCGCAAGCGGTGGCGGTGCCGGGGCCGGCAATGGAGGTAAAAATTGATTGAGAAAGCTAGCTGTTCCTAGAATGAATCTTATCTGTTTAAAATAAAGTTCGCTAATAATTCATGATTTGATACATGGGCTGGCTAGTTAGCTTGGAGGGTAGCGCTTCCGCCTTGTAAGCGCTAAGTCGCGGGTTCGATTCACGCCCGGTCCGAATTTTATCCTAAACAGATAATGTTCGTTCTCAAAGCGACTAGCTTTCCCCTACCCTTTTTTTCCTTCTCTCGTCAATTTCGGCACGATAGGACCTTAACAGTTACAGTTCCCTCTATCAAACCTAAAAAGAAAATCTTTTTTATTGTTTTTTTTTTTTTTTTTTTTTTTAATTTTTTAACGCGTCTCACATGATAAACTTCCGTCCCTCTTCATTTCACAGGGCTTTGCAGGTGGCTGTGCAATTCTTCCAACGGAACGGGCCGGTCCGCTGCGTAGGCGGTGCTCGGAGGCGGCACCGTTGGCGGCACAATCCGGCGCACGGGTCCCCAACGACATCGTTGACCGGCAACGTGATTCTCACCAACACGGCATGCGTACATTGGCGCCCGGCCGGGCAAGTGACTTGCGCTTCGGGAGTCGTTGTGCGCGAACCGCCAAGTGTGTTGAACTGGAAGGAAGAGTGTGAAATGTTTTTTGAGTGCGATATATTGGAATGGATATTTTTTTTTTCTTCTTTGGAAGTACGAGTGTATGGAAAAATGGTTTTTGAGTGCGATATATCTGGAATGACTTTTTTTTTTCGAAATATCGAGTATGAATGAGAAAAAAAAATGAGTGCGATCTATTAGGAATGACTTTTCTTTCGAAATATGAGTGTTAAAATATGTTGTTTGAGTGCGAGGAATGAATATTTTCGAGTGAGAACGATGGAATGGCTAGACATGAGTATGTACGGAAGATTTGAAGAGTGTTCGGAAAATTATATGTACAGGCTGCTAACCTTTACTGTTAAGGTATGAGGGAACACTGTTAAGGTATTGAGCTAGGGAAAATGTGTAAAATATGAGTGAAGGAGTTTTTTGAGTGCGATAATTAGAGTGGTTGGACATCAACTTTTAGTGTCTGGAATTTGTAAAGGCTAACCAACTTTCACAGTTAGGGTATAATGATCTTCATGGTTAGGGGGTTTGAAAAACAGGATTTGAAGTGGGACTTGTTAGGGTTTTGAAAAACTGGATTAGACCTTTTTTCACTCGGCACCAGAAGTAGCTTGAAGAACTAAGCAACTGTTTATGAAGGAGCTATTTTTGAGGAAGACCTATATGATAAGGCACATATGATTATATATATCTACTGGCCAATTTTTCCTCCCCCTCCCCTTACATAATACTCTTTACCTTCTCACACACCTATTTTTTCCCCTCTCTTCTTCTCCCCCCCTTGAAATTTTCGTGTGGTAAATATATGTTTGTTCAACCTTTGTGGACACCTGATGTTGAGCGTATTTAATGCACAAGAAATACGAAAGCATTTACGAATCACTGCCAAAACCGACTGGAAGCTTACCTTTCGAATTATGTCAAATCTTTCAGATTAAGGAGAAGTTATGTGTAATAAAACCTCGAGTACCATTGGATTCGATATGGTATCCACATTTTGAAAATTTAACACGGTCAAACAGTGTCCTTCTTTTGTTAATTCCTAGTTTAGTTGTTTTTATCAATGATTTGGTCTGTGTCTGTTATTTTGTCTTGGGAGCTGACAGGCAAGGCGTGTGGTACTATGAAAATATGTAGCACCTCACTCGAAAAAAAAGGGTTCTGGCACCTCACTCGGAAAAAAGGGTTCAATGAGGCCCCTGAAGGCCCGAAGGAGCCTTAAGGGTCCATCTAATACCTTTTAATTCCTAGAATTTGTCTAGCTTACAAATCTTACATACTTCTCAATCTAAACCTTGAAGTGATTGAAAAAGAAATGAGAAGATACAAACCCCTAAAATCCTCAAGCCCAACCTCCAAAATACCCTGAAATCTCTAGAACCTTAAAATGGTCTGACAAGCAAGAATAAACCCCTAAAATGATCTAGACTACTTCTTAGATTCTAAACTGATTTGAAAATATTGAAAACCCTAAAATACCCTGAAATCTCTAGAACCTTAAAATGGTCTGACAAGCAAGAATAAACCCCTAAAATGATCTAGCCTACTTCTTGAGATTCTAAACTGATTTGAAAATATTGAAAACCCCTAAAATACCCTCAAAATACCTAGAATCCATCTAGAGTCAAAGTGTTCATCTGGAACACCCCACTGTAAATCCCGATTTAACCCCCCCCCCCCCCCCCCCCCCCTAACCTCTTCGTCTGAGACCTAGTTTAAACTGCTGTGGTAAAGGGGCTTTTTCGTCTCATTCGAGCAGGATGAACAAGGTATATTCTATTATATGGTCACTATGATAGGGACAGCAATTGAGATAGAAATAAATTGGTAAAGTGGTTTCTAGAAGAGGTCTTTCCGAAGAATTGATTGATTCTTTAAGGGGTACAATGTACTCCGTGGGACACTGAATTAGTGGTTCGAGAGATACTTCAAAGAACTCTGAATCGATTGTTGCTTATCAACAGTGAGACCAAATGGTTGATAAGCTAATAGCTCATATTGTGCTATCTTACGCTAACTGGCGGAGATCACCAGAACCCAACACTTATATGGTATCTCCCATGACTAATACTTAGTAGAGACTCCAGTACAGTATACCTACTATGACTCACATATCCATAGTACTGACAATGCAAACAACAGTGCAAATATATCACTACTAACGTCTGAGGTCTGAGACTCTAGCGAACATCACTCGTATATGAATACCAGGCAAAATGGGGGTCGTTTGGCAAACGTCAAGTACTTATAATAATCCAGTACGATTTCAAGTGTACCAAACACTCACATAAGGCTGTGTTTATGTACAGGGCTGAGATAGGCCATCGTCGGCCTTTTTGTGTGTAAAGTTGGCGGGAAATTCGAATTTTTGTTTTTTTTTCCGCAACTTGTACAATCTGAATTCATTTTTTACTTTTTATCTTTAGTTTGCACGTTTATATTATACTTTTCATTTATATTAGCTATTAAAAACAAGCAAATTACAAAGCAAACAAAAATAAATATAAAATGAATTTTAAAAATTGCCGCCGGGACAGCAATCTCACGTCGTCCGAGCTCATCTCAGCCCTGTTCATAAACACACCCTGAATTACATGGTTGAAGATCCGGCTCATCATCTTAGTAGTCCACTGAGTCGTTCTTTTAACTCGTTCACTCTTTAAACATCTGATTAAAATCTTCTCCCCTCGTTGTGTAATATACAAAGGAAACCCTTTTACATTTAATTCTATATTTTTTTTTTCTTCGACTAAATAAGTTCTCTCTCGATGTTGCCAGTGGAAATAGGAGAACCTGTTTTCTATATATTTGTGTTTAATTGTACATAAATTTATTTGAGTCTAAAAAAAATAAACAAGTAAAAAATAAATTTCATGTTTTTTTTTTTTCTTTTCTTTCGAGTCCGATTTGTTGATGAATTTGGAAAAAATTTGCCCTGATTACATTACTTTCCTTCCTTTAGGATAAGAGGATTAGGAAAGTAAAAAAAATGTCCGTAAAGGAAAGCTGTTAACGTGAAAAGAATGTTCCATTGGTAATTTTCCTTTGGAAAAACTAGAGGTAAAAATGCCAGTCTGGTTAGCTTTGAGAGTAGTGTGTCTACCTTCCAAGCACTTGATCGCTGGTTCGATTCCCGCCCGGTCGGACTTAATGTAAATTTACCAAAAACCATTTATAAATTAACTCGGAAATTATACTACCATTTTAACCTTCTACCCCTTGTTTTAGATGTTGTTAAATAAACAATTCTGAATTTATTTTGAATAATCATTTTATTTTTCTCTTACAGATGGTTTTCTTTCTTATAAAATTTATTGTTATTACTTTATAATGCGAAAAAATACATTTTAACGTAATGTATTTTGTATTGAAAAATAATACCTAATTAAATAGATAAATATAAAGAAATAAATACCATTTCTCTGTTTATACTCGTATACTTAAGTATAAATTGAGGACTTAATTTAATTGACACCTCAAATTTCTCCATACTAAAACTTGAGTTAAGCTACCGCGAGTGGACTTGTTTCTGAAAAGGTGACTGCCCAAGGTATTCAACTGTCCGCGAAATCGGGGATTTGATGTGGGTCAGTCTTGTAAGACCCAAGTTGTAAAGTGGACGGTACCTAAATCCTATTTGTGTACTTTCATATCCGTGAGATAGGCATGATACCTATCTCACGGTGTTGGAAGGATTCCGGTTTAAAACTAACATAAAACCCCTGTTAGGTGGTAGAAAACGCCTCCGGCGTTAACCTCGCCTAGTGGTTACCTTCCACTCAAGAGTCTATTATTATTATTATTATTATTAACTTTGTTCTCAGAACGATTGGCTTTATCCTATCCTGTTCTAAGTACCTACTCGAATGTTTTGAACCGAATAACCTTAAAATCAGTCATGGTGGATTTCACCAATGACTTGATGAGAGATTTCACTAATAGGAGACTTTTCAATAGTCCAAAAAGGAGTATTTAATAATTCAAACAGGAGGAGTGTTTAAATACTCCTATTTGAATAGCTAAAAACTCCTTTTTGGATCATTATGAATTCTTCCATTAGTGAAATCTCTGATTAAGTCATTGGTGAAATCCACCAAAAAACCCTTTTTTTCGAATGACTTTGAATGGGTCCTTTTCATGTTAACCGAAAGAATTAGTGGTGTACCTTTTTTGTTTGTTGACTAGTAGAAGCTCATCGCCCACCGTTTTCGCGGACCTCAGTAGAACCTCTTCCGCTTGTTATCCTGATACTTCTGGTAAAACAACAGACCAATCACCGCCAAGGCGCCCAACACAACCAAACCAATCAGAATCAAGAAGAACATTTTGACGCCGGACATGCCCTTCTTGGCGTCCGGAACACGCTCCCGGGGCGGCTCAAACGTGATCGCCGACGGTATGATGTGAGATCGGTCTTCCACTACGCGCTGGAAAATGAGAAAGAGAAATGAAATGTGAAATTCGTACTGCAAATGAAGCAAAGGTAGAAACACACAATTTTAACATTACCCATGATTCCCATGAAATACATAAGACCTTGTTTAGACTGCGGAACTAAATAGAATAGAATATACCTTGTTTATACTACCAGCATAGGACTGAAAAGTCCCTTTACTCTAGCAGTCCAAACAAGGTCTTATATA
This sequence comes from Diaphorina citri, assembly GCF_000475195.1. Taxonomy (NCBI): domain Eukaryota; kingdom Metazoa; phylum Arthropoda; class Insecta; order Hemiptera; family Psyllidae; genus Diaphorina; species Diaphorina citri. Next base: position 93,764 of record NW_007378575.1, on the reverse strand, counting down.
TTTAAGATTGACATTAACATACATAAGACAAGTTAAGATTGACATTAACATACATAAGACATTTTCTTTAAGACATAAGACAGTAAAGGGACTTTTCAGTCTCATTCTGGCAGTATAACCAGGGTATATTCTATTCTACTATAATGTAACACACTACTATCACTGCCCTCAAGTGACGGTGAGGGAAGTGTGACTAATTGGCTATCATGAACGATTTTTTTAAGAGGTTTGACAGAGGGAACTGTAACTGCTAAGGTCTTATCGTCCCGAAATGGAAGAGAGAAGGAAGACAGGATAGGAGAAAGCCAGCCGTTCCGAGAACGAACATTATCCCATCAGGATAAAACCCGCCCCGGGTGGGAATCGAACCCGCGGTCTAGCGCTTACAAGGCAGACGCAGTACCAACTAAGCTAACTAGACTGGCAATATCATGAACGAAATTACCTACAATACTATTGGGAAAACTTTGAACTACATCTTTCTTACTCCTCATGACTTCACGTGATGTGACGTGATGGTAGTGTTTCTAGCTCAAGGCGCAATGCACACTGGAGAAACTCGTTTCGTGAAAAGTATTTTATATGTCAATGCAAACAGAGTTTCTCCTATCCTACTCTCTTTGTCTCTTCACTTTCGGGACGACAAGACCTTAGCAGTTACAATTCCCTCCATCAAACCTCTTTATAACAAGGTAAAAAGAAAAGTTTGGTTGGCTGCTTCCTAGTCCCTTACTTTAGAATATATCCTGTTTATACTGTCAGAATGAGACTGAAAAGTCCCTTTACTCCCGCAGTCTAAACAAGGTCTTATGTATTTGGTACAATAATTTTGAAATTGAATTACAAGTTTATAAAGGGACCCTTGCTTAACTTGAACAAAAAGAAAAAAAAAATATATATTTACTTTGAGATCTTTAGAAAAGAAATCCCCCCCGGTTTTTTTTTTTTTTTTTTTTTTTAGGCGCTCTAACACTGGAATACCAGGTCGTTCACGCCGGATACTTTGTTTTATTTATTTATTTATTTATTTATAACAGACGACATAACATTCGATAAGCAGCAAACAAAAAAAAAAAAAATTGAAATCGATATTTTAGTGTGCCTACTTTGTAAGCGCCAAGTTGCTGGTTTGATTCTCACCCGGATCGAACTTTATCCTAAACAGATAAGGTTCGTTCTCGGAACGGCTGGCTTTCTCATATCGCGTCCTCCTTCTCTCTTCGATTTCGGGACACAATCTTTCCACAGTTTCTTTGGCCTCCCTCACCCTTCTCTCGATTCTCTCAACTCTTTTCCCTATGTAGCTCTAATCTCTTCTTTAAACATGACCATACCACTGTAGTCTTCTCTCCTGGATTTTCCTTGACACTTCCGTTACTTTTATCTACACTGTCGGGCAATGAAAGCGGGACACCCCTATTTTTTGGTTTTTCTCAAACTGCTGTTCAGTGTTCAAATTTTTTCGGTAAAACCATTATTGATATTTTTTGCTTTAAAGTTTAAAACTTATTAAACAAGACCGCATACCTACTTACTGACAACGGGTTCGATCCCCCCCGAGTTTTTTTTTTTTTTTTTAGATGCTCTAACACTGGAATACCAGGTCGTTCACGCCGGATACTTTGTTTTATTTATTTATTTAATAACAGACGACATAACATTCGACAAGCAGCAAACAAAAAATAATTGAAATCAATATTTTAGTACGCCTACTTTGTAACGCCAAGTTGCTGATTCGATTTCCGCCCGGATCGAACTTTATCCTAAACAGATAAGGTTCGTTCTCGGAACGCCTGGCTTTCTCATACCGTGTCCTCCTTCTCTCTTCCATTTCGGGACACATACTTTCCACAGTTCTTTGCCCTCCCTCACCCTTCTCTCAATTCTCTCAACTCTTTTTCCTATGTAGCTCTAATCTCTTCTTTAAACATGACCATACCACTGTAGTCTTTTCTCCTGGATTTTCCTTGACACTTCTGTTACTTTTATCTACACTCTCGGGCAATGAAAGCGGGACACCCCTATTTTTTGGTTTTTCTCAAACTGCTGTTCAGTGTTCAAATTTTTTCGGTAAAACCATTATTGATATTTTTTGCTGTAAAGATCCTGTCCAATTATTAATACTTACACAAATTAATTACAAATATGTCTTTAAGTTTTTCTCTCACCTGTTAGGTTTTCATCTTCATATCTGATAGCAATGTGAGTGTCATGGTTCAGATTTCTCAGCTTACACTCACACCCAGCCAGTTGAGTGTGGGTACCATCCATATCATGGTCGTAATGGAGAGAGCCATTGTTCACCATCGCTGATAGGTATGGGTGATTGTGCTGAAAGCAGGTAGAAAAGGAATAAATTTATGATGGGTACTTTAGCAAGTGGCAAAAAATCACTGAAATTAAATAAGGTACTATCGATCTATCAATGTTGTCTGAGAAGTGTGTTGTGTCGTTTTGGCAAACCAAACGTTGGGCTATTGGGCAGTCCGTCAATAAAGATTGTTGATTGTTTCTCACTCACTGAGGATGCTAATACGTAAAAAAATAGCCCAGAGCAAACTTTATCTTGTCTTTCTTCTCTTTTCGCTTTCGGGACAATAAAATCTTGACAGTTACAATAAAAGTTCCTCTATCAAACCTAAATTATATTATATTGAAATTGGGGTCTTTTCTGACAAAGTTCCTGTGTGTGGAGTAAAGTATCAAATCTAAAAAAAAAACTAATAATAATAATAAAAAACAGTACCCATTATAAAAATTATTGAGAATCCAATAAATCAACTTACATTATGTTCTCCATTGTGGTTGCTGTATGTGTCAATAATAACGGCCAGTTGAGTGTGGGTACCATCCATATCATGGTCGTAATGGAGAGAGCCATTGTTCACCATCGCTGATAGGTATGGGTGATTGTGCTAAAAGCAGGTAGAAAAGGAATAATGGGTACTTTAGCAAGTGGCAAAAAATCACTGAAATTAAATAAGGTACTATTGATCTATCAATGTTATCTGAGAAGTATGTGTCGTTTTGGCAAACCAAACGTTGGGCAGTCTGTCAATAAAGATTATTGATTGTTTCTCACTCACTGAGGATGCTAATACGTAAAAAATAGCCCAGAGGAAACTTTCTCTTGTCTTTCCTCTCTTTGCTTTCGGGACAATAAAACCTTGACAGTTACAATAAAAGTCCCTCTATCAAACCTAAATTATATTTTATTGAAATTGGGGTCTTTTCTGACAAAATTCCTGTGTGTGGAGTAAAGTATGTAACTATTGCGTATTTGTTATAATGTTTTAGTTTTTTTTTCTATCAAACCTAAAAAAAACTAATAATATTAATAATAAAAACAGTACCCATTATAAAAATGATTGAGAATCCAATAAATCAACTTACATTGTGTTCTCCATTGTGGTTGCTATACGTGTCAATAATAACACCAAGTCCACTGAAGAAGTCCTTGTTACCAAACACGGGACCTCCTTCCATTCTGTCTCGGACATACCAGAAGGCCATCCCATCACCAAACAGCTCCTTGCCTTTGCCGTGGATTTTGAGTGTGATTTGTACCTCCCAATTGTTCATGTAGACAGGCTAGAAAGTAAAACAAATAAAAATAAAGATGAAAGAAAAAAAAAAATGCTCCAAAGGGGAACTGTAACTGCCAAGGTCTAGAGATGGGTCGTACTTGGTATTTTCGAGAACCGGTAAAAGTAATTGATTACTTTTTGAGAACCGAGTACAAAATACTCATAATCCAATTAATTTTACTCGTTTATCGAGATCTCTCTCTCTCTGTAAAACTTTTACCTATACCACTGTAAAACTATTACCACTAGGTACATATTTTATACCACCCTAAAACTTACCACTGTATTCCAGATGGCACCATATCTGCTTTGTAAGTCAGCTGTCAGTCTGACGTAGTTTGATGATGCTAGTGCAAACCCATGGACATCCCAGTAAGGTATACTTAGTCCAGAGGCTAAAAATGAGAACAGAACATAAAGGTAAAATTCCAATAATAGTGAGATTTAGTGTTAACAATAATTTTGCTTGTTAATACTGTTCAAATAGGACTGAAGAATCTCTTTATCCCAGCAGTAGGCTACTAAGTACTTATTTCCTATTATTGCAGTCAAATTTTCAAATTACATTGAGGACAACATTGCATAGCTTGACTAGGATTGAACCCATACTCTCCTGTTTAGAAGGTGAGCATCTTAACTACTACACTACCAAGGCAGGTTATTATTGTAATGGGTCTAGCCAGTCCTAGGCAAAAAGAAATAGGTACCTAGGTCTTTTTTTTTAATAAAAATCATCTTAAAGGTCATTATTTTGTAGCTTATTTTAAGTTTCATCTCTCCATTAAGATTTTAAGTGAACCCCCTGTTAGCCAACATCTCAGTTATAATTCCAAATGTATATTGATTCAAATAAACTAACACTTGACACAATAGAGGTGCCTACTCAGATATTAATCAGTGAATTCATTTCCAAGTACCTTGGACCAGCATGATCAAACAAGGCCATACTAACACACTGAGATAATGACTCAGTTTCCATGAATAGTGATTATTTGATTAATTTACTTGGGCATGTGTTATGATTGTCATGTCATATGTGCCAGGCAAGAAGGACTTTGTCCTTGACACATTTTTTTCATTTATTTTAGGTCATTTGAAACAGACACAAAGAATTTTACAATTTTATAAGACACATATTTTATTTTTTGAGGACTTTGAACATTTTTTCTTCCTGATATTATCTGAATGTTTGAGAGCCTAAGGAGGTTTTTTGAGCAATCAAATACCTACAAGATCAAGTGGTATGTTGAGAATAAAATTATGCATGCTTGTCACAAATTTAATATTCTCCCTTGATGAATAATACCTACACCATGATTAATTTTTTGACTTGGCTTAGATTTAAATCGTCAACCTGTAGGTATGTCCCTACAGGATCTATTAAGCAGTCATGAAGAAAAAAGATTAAGTAGAAAGGTACTTTAATCAAAGTGTCTGTACTGTAAAATGAACCTACTGTCCCAAGTTTGGTAAACCATAAAGACGAGATCATAGCATCATAGAATGTTCTAGGAATCTAGGGTGATGATACACCTCCTCCTGTTATGAAACCGTGTCAGAGTCGTTGATATCAAAGGGTGATTTCTAGCTGATTCTAAGCTAGATTTGACGGCATTTTCTTACTTAGATAGGGCTTCACCATAGAATGATGTCGTTTCAGGAAGTCTTCAGTATTCCATTGGGCCTCCTGAGCCACAACTTGCCAGATCAGAGCAATCACAGTGAACAGGATTTTGAACATTTTGCTGGCACTATGAAAATACATTGGAACTATACTATTATCTACACAAATACACAACTAGTTATGTAGTTAGACTACTATTAGATTTAAAAAAGCATCTTTTTCGCTTATTGTTTTAAAAATTATTTTTAATTTTTCGAGAATTTTTTATATATTTTTACTTTCTACCTATTTTCTATTGTTACCGGGGTTCCACAATAAATGCCGGGTATTTTTTGGGCCCTAAAATTAATTATCAATAATAGTACCAAACAATTTAATAAATTTAAATAAAATATAACTTTATTAACTTTTTATTATCTTTTTATTCTTATGATAATTAGATTCCTTAAATTTCCTTTCTTTTCTTTATTAACCTCTCTGCTTCCTCTTCCAAATTAAAATTGTTCCTTTTTCGCCTACTAATTACCTATTCATGTTTCTATTCCTGCCTATAAACGTACCTATAATAATTATGAAACAGGTACCTACCTACTTCATTTAGGTAGTAGGTAGATAGATAACGATTTCAAATGGATCCAAAAGATGCCATCCCTAAAATCCATTCAAAACTTACCCTTCCTCTTGTGTTTCAGCTATTTCAATAAAAGAGATCATAAATTTGATTTATAATTATTTTCGGTGAAATAATAAAATTAATTAGCCAAAGATATTAATATTCAATTTTTAATTAAATAGGTATCTACGCATTATCATTTGTTTCACTAATGGAATTAACTGTTTTGTGAAGCTGATAAATTAAAAACTAACCATTCTTACTGTGTAAATCGCAAGTTTTGACAAATTCGTTTTTATTGTGTTTTACCCTTTAAAATTATTACCTACTTGGTTTTGTGATCAATAGTGTGGTTTTTTGAGGACCCTGTGACCGCAAATTGGACATATTTTGGATTAAGGACCGACATTTTGACCAATTTTCGCTGGATGGTCGGAACAACGAACGTGCAAACCTCAGGGTAAGAAACCGATTTCCTGTCTTTTTGATCGAACTTAAGGACAATTAGTAGTGTGGGTACCGTATCCGTATCTATAAGTACTTCCTATAAGTAGGTACCTACATGTGAAATTTACAGTAACAGTTTAATGAGCTACCTATGTATTTCATTGAACTATTACCTACTGTGTTACTGTAAATCTCACTTAGATAAAGGGCGAGATAGAATCCACAATTTTTGTTATGTGGCGCCCCTACGAAACCGTCTCGTGGGATAATAAAATTGAGTTTTTTTTTTTTTTTTATTTTTACATAGGACCTTGGCTAAAAGACCTACCTACTGGGCTAAAGGGACTTTTTGTTTCTCACTGAAATGCAGTTTTGGTGACTTGGTACATATAGACATTGAGTTATATTAATACAATAAAATAGGTAAATAGATAAATTTACCATTATTTCATTTCACATATAAGGCGACACACAGTCGTTTAGTTTCTCTTTTAAATTTTTACCCCCAAACGATTCCCTTAATTGCCTTTAATTACCCAAATATATCGGTTTCGGGAAGTCATTTATTACCCCTCCATTATCCTAAAGGTTGTTTATTAGGTTGGCGGGACTATAAAGCAATTAAACCTCCATTATTGATCGAGTTTGATCGAGGAATTGTAAAAATAAACCCAAGTCTAGCCTAGAATAAACCTTTATCCTGTCGCAATAGTCCTTTGACCAAGTCCCGTAACTCAAATGGAATTCAAGACACTAGAAGATCTTGGTATCGAAAGCAACTTAGGAGGTAAGGTTGATAAAATTAATTCGATGTACTTGAACTTTGAAAAAAAAGGCATTTTTTTTTCTCTTTTTACCCTGCTGAGAAAGCTGATAAAAAATAAATCATTTACCTAATACATGAACATTGTTGGTGGATGTGTCAATTGTACCAATTCACCAAAACTGCATTTCAGTGAGAAACAAAAAGTCCTTTTAGCCCAGTAGGTCCTTTAGCCAAGGTCCTATGTAAAAATCAAAAAAATACTCAATTTTATTATTCTCACGAGACTGAGGGCATCCCGAACTCCAAGAAAAGAGTCGTAAGAACTTCAGCCCAACCGGTAATCGAACCGGGGTCCTCCGGCGTGCAAGCCTAAGTGTGATAACCACTAGGCCACGAAGGTTACTAACAAGGTCTTATGTATTATATGGGTTAAAGACCCCACTCATACCTGTATTACCTGTATTGAGAAGCGGTCGATTGGCAATTTCTTTGAAAGTTCATTTAAAATCATTCACAAATCACATTGAGACTTGCTAGTGATGGCTGGGGTCTCTCTTTATTGTTATTTCTTCAGTTGGTCAACTTTCAGGTTTCTTTTTTTTACATCTGCCAATATGGATGAAGTAACGTGTGTGGACGTTATTTATCCGTACGAAAAATTCCTCACATCTTCCCTTATTGAAATTCCCTTCAAAAGAAATTCTCTTCCCGTACAGACATAATACCATTAGAATCATTAGATCATATAATAGCCAAAGCAGACAAGCCATTAGCATGAGACAAATAATAATATTCTGACACTTTCGAGGCCACTTAGTGAGTGTTGGGATGGCACAATTTGTCCCTCGGGAATGTCTATATTTTGTCATTTGTCCCTAAGGAATGTCTATATTTTGTAATTTGTCCCTAAGGGATATTTACGGTATTATGTACTGTTATAGGTAGGTATTACCTATTAATAATAGTCCTCACAGATGAGCTCTAATTTTGTTTCGACTGATGAAATTAGGATTCTTTAATTTTCGACCTTTTAAAATTACTTTTTCGGAGTTTTGACTTCAGATTTGGATTTTTCACAACTTTTTACGTAGGAATCAACCTTTTATTTATAATTTTTACCCAACTGCAACTGCTCCATTATTATAATCCGTCAGGTCAGGTCGATAAGCAGGTATTTAATATTTTTATCTATTTACATCCACCAACAATGTTCATGTATTAAATGATTTATTTTTTATCAGCTTTCTCAGCAGGGTAAAAAGAGAAAAAAAAAATGCCTTTCTTTTCAAAGTTCAAGTACATTGAATTAATTTTATCAACCTTACCTCCTAAGTTGCTTTCGATACTAAGATCTTCTAGTGTCTTGAATTCCATTTGAGTTACGGGACTTGGTCAAAGGACTATTCCGACAGTATAAAGGTATATTCTAGGCTAGACTTGGGTTTATTTTTACAAATCCTCGATCAAAGAAAAAAAAAAAAAAAAAAAAAAATACTCCAAAGGGGAACTGTAACTGCCAAGGTCTAGAGATGGGTCGTACTTGGTATTTTCGAGAACCAGTAAAAGTAATTGAACCGAGTACAAAATATACTCGTAATCCAATTAATTTTACTCGTTTATCGAGATCGCTTCACCATAGAATGATGTCGTTTCAGGAAGTCTTCAGTATTCCATTGGGCCTCCTGAGCCACAACTTGCCAGATCAGAGCAATCACGGTGAACAGGATTTTGAACATTTTGCTGGCACTATGAAAATACATTGGAACTATACTATTATCTACACAGATACACAACTAGTTATGTAGTTAGACTACTATTAGATTTAAAAAAGCATGTAAAAGATACTTTTTTCTACCAATTTTTAATGAACTTTTAAAAAAATTGGAATTTTGGACCCAAGCTAGATTTCTGGATTTTAGATTTTTTTCAAGATCGTCAGCTGCAAATCTGCAAAATGTGAAATGTAAACAAAAGTTTTGAGCATCGTGTGAAAGCCACTCTCACATGCACATTGCATAACCTGAAGTTTGAAGGCGTTATATGTTTTCCATGAGAATGCGTGCCAGGTGCCAGCTAGTTAGCTTGGTAGGTAGCGCGTCTACTTTGAAATCGCTAGGTCGCGGGGTCGATTCCCGCCCGAGGAGGATTTTTTCTGAACAGATAAGGGTCGTTCTCTTCTATTCTGTCTCAATTTTTTCTTCGCTATCAACAGCCTAGGGCGCGTTTCGTTCTTATTTCATCTCATCAGCCAAACACACCTAGCTCTCAGTCTCAGGTTAGCTGTTGCTGTTAACTGGCTGGGTATGGAACTTTTCCCTCCTAAGGACATACTATGGCACAGACAGCAAGTCTAATCAAGTCTAATGTAGCACTTGTTTCACTGCTACGAAATATAAAACAGAAATGAGACTCGTACAAAAAGAACAGAGGAGGAAGAAGAAGAAGGAGGAGAAGGAGGAGGAGAAGAAGAAGAAGAAGAAGAAGAAGAAGAAGAAGAAGAAGAAGAAGAAGAAGAAGAAGAAGAAGAAGAAGAAAAAAAGTAAAAAGAAAAGAAAAAAAAATCTGCCCATTCATTCAAATTCTGTCTACAAGTTCCCCCTGTGACAATTAGTTTGGGTTACCTTAATTAAAGATAAAAAAAGGAGACTCGGAATAAAAAAATATTGTAAAGAATTATAAATTAGGTAGCTCTGTGCCTTTGTATAAAAACTGTGTGAGTTGAATTCACAAATGAAAAGAAATGGACTTGTGTTTTGAATATGTAGACCACAATCTGTAGGTTTTGAAATATTGAACTTTTCAGTAGCGTAGGGTAAGCTACTTTTAAAGGTTCTATCCTACCCTACCTTTAGGTAGGTACTATCAAATAGGTACTACCCCGGAAGACGTGTCTGCAATTTGAATATATTCGGTTAGGTGAAAAAAGCTCATTTGATAATTTGGTACAGCTGCTTGAAGTACATAGCTACAGTAAAATCCGTAGGTACAATTTTGTGAATATTGGTAAAATTGACACATCCACTAATCATTATAATACTTTTACATCTGAATGTAAGACACCTACTACCCTGGGAGACGGGTCTGCAATTTGAATATTTGGTTAGGTGAAAAAAGCTCATTTGATAATTTGGTACTGCTGCTTGAAGTACATAGCTACAGTAAAATCCTTAGGTACAATTTTGTGAATATTGGTAAAATTGACACATCCACTAATCATTATAATAGGTACTTTTGCATCTGAGGGTTCGATTCCCGCCCGGGGCGGATTTTATCCTGATGGGATAATGTTCGTTCTCGGAATGGCTGGCTTTCTCCTATCCTGTCTTCCTGCTCTCTTCGATTTCGGGACGATAAGACCATAGCAGTTACAGTTCTCTCTGTCAAACCTCTTAAAAAAAAAAGTAGGTAGGTAGGTTCTATTTAGTTCTTATTCTGTGATCCAGCTGGATTGTACTTCATCTGATCAAGAGAAGTACTGAAAGGTATAAGTGGAGGAGGGGGGAGAGAGAGAGAGAGAGAGAGAGAGAGAGAGAGAGCGAGCGAGCGAGCTAAAAACTGTTAACTATCTTAGTCAAATTTACAGAACCATACAATATTAGTGGATGTGCCAAAGTTACCAAGAGAAAAAGAGTTCATTTCACGCAGAAGTGGTATGCATCTGAATGTAAGGCACCTACTACCCTGGGAGACGGGTCTGCAATTTGAATATTTGGTTGGAAAAGCTCATTTGAAAATTTGGTAGAGCTGCGTGAACACCTGAACAACACAGGGAAAAAAAAAAAAAAATCTCTCTCCCCCTCTTATTCTACTTTCTAATGATCTAATGCATTAGCTCTATAGATAGGTACCTAACGATAGGTGATTTTAGCACATCCACTAAGTGATGCTGATTTTTTTCATTTCCAAAAATAACAAGATCTGTCTCAAACCTTCAAGTTCGCACCCACTTGCATTATCAAATTCAGGTCCACTAAAGAACTTGGCAGTTATACAGTGACGGTGAAATCTCTATGATCAAATTCAGGTCAGACAAAAAATGCATAATGTGGAGTCTGTTGAACAAATTATTTTGCTAAACCTCTTGTCCTTCCCTTTATTCACGCGAAATTAATCTAAAGGAAAAAGAGAAAAGGTAAAGGAACAAGCTGGGCCCGTCCCTCCGGGAACTTTTAGCCCGTAGTTTATTCGATCGTGGTAAAAAAATCAGGACCTATGTACCTACCTAATTTGTTTAATATTCAGTTTATTATTATTCTTGTTTTAATTTTGATTTTATTTTTATGTAATGATTTAAAATCAAGACTAGAGCCCGTTCTCCCTTTATTCCTTTTAATGTTTTCTAATAACTAACAATATATTATGTTTAAGTCACCCATCCATTTATTGGCCTTGCTCGGCGTAGCTTAACATATGTGACGCTAAAACCGGTCTTAAATTATCGACTGAAGTGTTATCTAAAACTTTCTCGCTTTGAGTTTATAGGTCGTCGCGACAAATTTCAAGATCAGAGCTCATTTGTGTGAGAAAATGTGAAAAAAATCCCCCAAAAACCAGTTTTTTTGGTTTTCTGGACAAAATTTGCCCCACCACTTTCGTGTTCCTGGTAAAAAGACCTCAATTTGATATAATATATAGGTCGACCAGGTTTGGATAAGTCCTTCTATGGAACAGACACACAAACAGACAGACAGACACTGAAGCGAATACAATAGTCCGTTCACTATACCTTTTATTATTATTAAAAAAGCATGTAAAAGATACTTTTTTCTACAAATTTTTAATGAACTTTTTTAAAAAAATTGGAATTTTGGACCCAAGCTAGATTTTAATAAAAATCATCTTAAAGGTCATTATTTTGTAGCTTATTTTAAGTTTCATCTCTCCATTAAGATTTTAAGTGAACCCCCTGTTAGCAAACATCTCAGTTATAATTCCAAGTGTATTGATTCAAATAAACTAACACTTGACACAATAGAGGTGCCTACTCAGATATTAATCGGTGAATTCATTTCCAAGTACCTTGGACCAGCATGATCAAACAAGGCCATACTATCACACTGAGATAATGACTCAGTTTCCATGAATAGTGATTATTTGATTAATTTACTTGGGCATGTGTTATGATTGTCATGTCATATGTGCCAGGCAAGAAGGACTTTGTCGTTGACACATTTTTTCATTTATTTTAGGTCATTTGAAACAGACACAAAGAATTTTACAATTTTATAAGACACATATTTTATTTTTTGAGGACTTTGAACATTTTTTCTTCCTGATATTATCTGAATGTTTGAGAGCCTAAGGAGGTTTTTTGAGCAATCAAATACCTACAAGATCAAGTGGTATGTTGAGAATAAAATTATGCATGCTTGTCACAAATTTAATATTCTCCCTTGATGAATAATACCTACACCATGATTAATTTTTTGACTTGACTTAGATTCAAATCGTCAACCTGTAGGTATGTCCCATGTCAACCTGTAGGTAGGTACATGATCTATTAAGCAGTCATGAAGAAAAAAGATTAAGTAGGAAGGTACTTTAATCAAAGTGTCTGTACTGTAAAATGAACCTACTGTCCCAAGTTTGGTAAACCATAAAGACGAGATCATAGCATCATAGAATGTTCTAGGAATCTAGGATGATCATACACCTCTTCCTGTTATGGAACCGTGTCAGAGTCATCGATATCAAAGGGTGATTTCTAGCTGATTCTAAGCTAGATTTGACGGCATTTTCTTACTTAGATAGGGCTTCACCATAGAATGATGTCGTTTCAGGAAGTCTTCAGTATTCCATTGGGCCTCCTGAGCCACAACTTGCCAGATCAGAGCAATCACAGTGAACAGGATTTTGAACATTTTGCTGGCACTATGAAAATACATTGGAACTATACTATTATCTACACAAATACACAACTAGTTATGTAGTTAGACTACTATTAGATTTAAAAAAGCATGTAAAAGATACTTTTTTCTACAAATTTTTAATGAACTTTTTTAAAAAAATTGGAATTTTGGACCCAAGAAAAGTAAAATCCCATCCCCCTACTGTTGTCATGGGATTTTTCTCGAAAAATCTCGTCCTCAACACGCTCCCCTGTGCTAGATCCCTAGATTTCTGGATTTTAGATTTTTTCAAGATCGTCAGCTGCAAATCTGCAAAATGTGAAATGTAAACAAAAGTTTTGAGCATCGTGTGAAAGTCCCTCTCACATGTACATTGCATAACCTGAAGTTTGAAGGCGTTTTATGTTTTCCATGAGAATGCGTGCCAGCTAGTTAGCTTGGTAGGTAGCGCGTCTACTTTGAAAGCGCTAAGTCGCGGGGTCGATTCCCGCCCGGGGAGGATTTTTCTGAACAGATAAGGGTCGTTCTCTTCTATTCTGTCTCAATGTTTTCTTCGCTATCGGGAATAATCACGGAAGGAGGCCAAAATAATAATAAAAAGGTATTAGGGAAGAAACTGTAACTGCTAAGGACTTATCGTCCCAAAAGCAAAGATAGAAGGACAGGATAGAAAAAAGCCAGCCGGTCCGAGAACGACCCATTCGCAATTTTATTAATGTGCAATTTTTGCGCAAAGAGAGGTTTGTAAAATATAGGTACCTCTACCCGTCTCTCTATAGGTATATAGGTATCTACCTACATATAGATACTCGTACATTTAGATTAAAATAACTTGTTTTTGGGATATCTAGATTTAAGCCCTCAGGTTAGAAGCAGGTGTTTTTGAAGTTTTGATTTGTAGTTAGTCCCTAATTGGTACCAAGGTCCTAATAATCCCTAATACTTAGTCCTTAACTCTTTATCCCTATAATAGATAGGTAGGTAGGTATTAGGTAGGTAGGTACCTAGCCAAAACCAGTTGGCCTCAAAGCGATCACTCTAAAGCTGATTGAGAGGCCGACGATAAACGTCGACCCCATCTGAACATGCGGGAAAAGGCGAAGAAGAATAAGAAGGAGAAGAAGAAGATGAAGAATACTTAGATACGCTACCTACCTATACAAGTAGGTATACAATATAATTACACATAGGCTATATAGAGTAGGCTTTTTTTTCGAAGAGGTTTGATAGAGGGAACTGTAACTGCTAAGGTCCTATCGCCCCGAAAGCGAAAAGAGAAGGATAGGAGAAAGCCAGCCGTTCCGAGAACGAACCTTATCTGTTCGGGATAAAATCCACCCCGGGCTGGAATCGAACTCGCGACTTAGCGCTTACAAGGCAGGCGCTCTACCAACCAAGCTAACTAGGCTGGCTACAAAAAGGCAGATAAATCTGTTTGGGATAAAATCCATCCCGGACTGGAATCGAACCCGCGACTTAGAGCTTACAAGGCAGGAGTGCTACTCTCCAAGCTAACTAGGCTGGCCCTCAAATTTTTATACAGGCGATATTCCTTTCATCTCAAGGAATCGGCTTCACAATCACTTTGGTTAAGTACCTACCTAATAGCTGCCTACCTACATACAAGTTAGGTAAGTATCTACCTAAGCCCATAAAAAGAATCAAACGTAAGAAAAAGAAAGATCCACTAATTGATCAAAAAATGGTTTGGAATCGAAGTATCGAGGGAACTGGTACACCAGCGTAGCATTCCAGTATTTTCATGATCAACAGGGTGTGCCGAAAGTGACGTTCAAGAGCAACCCAGGGTCCTGGGTTCAAGAATTAGCAAAATCGCAAGGTTTTTAAAAATTACGAGCGGGGCTAGGCTACAATCGGCTAGGTAAATAAAATGAATTCAGCGAAAACAGAGTGGAGCGGAGAGCACTAGCACTTTTTGCTCTCAGTTCTATGCGGTTTGAAATTGTCGCTTCTCTCTACCTGCTGGATGCTCTATGCTCTATGCGCTATGCTCTTGCAGCCAAAACCAAATGTCACCCTAGTTAGGGCTGATTGAGAGGCTGACTAAAAACGTCGACCCCGTCTATACACGGGGGGAAAGTTTTCGAAGGGCAGTGGAGCGGAGAGCACTAGCACTTTTTGCTCTCAGTTCTATGCGGTTTGAAATTGTCGCTTCTCTCTACCTGCTGGATGCTCTATGCGCTATGCTCCTGCAGCCAAAACCAAATGTCACCCTAGTTAGGGCTAATTGAGAGGCTGACTAAAAACGTCGACCCCGTCTGTACACGGGGGAAAAAACGAAGAAAAGAAGAAGAAGAAGAAGAAGAAGAAGAAGTTTTCGAAAGGCTTTTTTTTAGTCAGGATGGAATAACAACAAACAACCACTAAAAATTTCGTAGAAATCGTTCGAGCCGTTTTCTCGCTGAAGGAGGACACAAAAAACAGGTCTATCTCCTTGAACATCAAAATGTTTTTCTTAAAAGCACCACTCCTGAAATACATTTCTCCTTAGAAATTCTGCGGAATTTTTAAACAAGAAGCACTGCTCTACTTAGATTTCATTTAAAGCGGCCATTTCGTCAAATTTATTTAGGAATGTACCTACTTCCAATTCATCTTTTATGGAATAACAACAAACAACCACTAAAAATTTCGTAGAAATCGTTCGAGCCGTTTTCTCGCTGAAGGAGGACACAAAAAACAGGTCTACCTATCTCCTTGAACATCAGAATTCAGAATGTTTTTCATTTTAAAGCACCACTCCTGAAATACGTTTCTCCTTAGAAATTCTGCGGAATTGGCGAATTGGTAAACAAGAAGCACTGCTCTACTTAGATTTCATTTAAAGCGGCCATTTCGTCAAATTTATTTAGGAATGTACTTCCAATGTAGGTACTTCCAATTCAATTCCAATGTACTTTTTTTCGTCTCTCTCTTGGTAAGCTAAACACCACGTCCTTTTGTCGAACCCCGTACCCACATTACAGAGAACACAGAGAGCAAAGAACATTTCCAACACAGCGAGAGAGAGAGAGAGAGAGAGAGAGGCGGTTCGCTTTCAGTCACTACGAGGTATTAAAGAGGGCGGGTTCCAGGTTCGAGTCCATGTCGGCGTATTTCTTTTGAAGCGAAGAGAGAGAAGAGATCGAAGAAGAATAGAGAGAGAAATCGTACCAAGAAGAGCAGAATGAGGTGCCCAGCGTTCTTCAAGAACATAGAGGATAGAGCTATTGGAGGTTCCCCTGCTCTCTATGCTCTATGCTTGTTCTTGTGTCTTTTACATTTCGTCGTAGCTCTTCAGCTCTTTTTTCCCCTTTTGGACATCGCGTTTTTTCAACTTTTTTCTGCTTTTTTTTTCTTAAATTATTTCTTCTCCTTCATCTTCTTGTTTTCTTTTTCTTCTTGCTTTTTCTTCTTCTTTTTTTCCATCTTGTGGTCCTTGCCGGTCGCACTTTTGTTCTTTTGCTCGCGATTACGAAGTCGTTCTAAAGAGTCGCGAATTTTTGAGTTTTGATAAAAATAATACTGAAAAAATAGTCGGTTTTTATCAATTTTTGTTTGATTATTCTGCTCATTTTTGTTGTTTTTTGCTGGAGGATTTTTGATTATTTATTTATATTTTTATTATTGTTCCAAGCACCGATTTTATATGTAAATATTTCTTTTCTTTTTTTTTTTTTTTTTTTTTTTTAAATCGTTTTTTTTTTTTTTTAAATATTTTTTTTTTTTTTTTTTTTTTTTTTTTTTGATAAGTCGTTTTGTTTGTGTTCTTTTCGGAGTTATCTTTTTTTTCCCCTTTTCGCTTATTGTTTTGAAAATTATTTTTATTTTTTTCGAGAATTTTTTATATATTTTTACTTTCTACTTATTTTCTATTGTTACCGGGGTTCCACAATAAATGCCGGGTATTTGTTGGGCCCTAAAATTAATTATCAATAATAATACCAAACAATTTAATAAATTTCAATAAAATATAACTTTATATTAACTTTTTATTATCTGTTTATTCTTATGATAATTAGATTCCTTAATTTTCCTTTCTTTTCTTTATTAACCTCTCTGCTTCCTCTTCCAAATTAAAATTGTTCCTTTTTCACCTACTAATTACCTATTTATGTTTCTATTCCTGCCTTTAAACGTACCTATATAATTATGAAAGATGTACCTACCTACCTACTTCATTTAGGTAGTAGGTAGATAGATACCAATTTCAAATGGATCCAAAAGATGCCATCCCCAAAATTCATTCAAAACTTACCCTTCCTCTTGTGTTTCAACTATTTCAATAAAAGAGATCATAAATTTGATTTATAATTTTCGGTGAAATAATAAAATTAATTAGCCAAAGATATTAATATTCAATTTTTAATTAAACATCTACGCATTATCATTTGTTTCACTAATGGAATTAACTGTTTTGTGAAGCTGCTAAATTAGAAATTAACCATTCTTACTGTGTAAATCACAAGTTTTGACAAATTCGTTTTTATTGTGTTTTACCCTTTAAAATTATTACCTACTTGGTTTTGTGATCAATAGTGTCTTTTTTTGAGGATCCTGTGACCGCAAATTGGACATAATTATTTTGGATTAAGGACCGACATTTTGACCGATTTTCGCCGGATGGTCGGAACAACGAACGTGCAAACCTCAGGGTAAGAAACCGATTTCCTGGCTTTTTGATCGAACTTGAGGACAGTTATTAGTGTGGGTACCGTATCTACTTCCTATAAGTAGGTACCTACATGTGAAATTTACAGTAACAGTTCAATGAGCTACCTACATATATATGTACCTACTTTATTGAATTATTACTGTGGTACTGTAAATCTCACTTAGATAAAGGGCGAGATAGAATCCACAATTTTTGTTATGTGGCGCCCCTAAGAAACTGATCTATTCCAGGGGTGGCCACTAACCTTACCTTCGGGAGCCGCAATCTCATAAAACCGATTCGGGGCGAGCCATGCCGCAGGCGACATTTTTGAAATTTTCGTCTACAGTCTTCAGAATTCACTCTTATAGAAGTTCTGATCTACCGAGATATTTTTGAACAAGTATAACAGCCTAGGGCGCGTTTCGTTCTTATTTCATCTCATCAGCCAAACACACCTAGCTCTCAGTCTCAGGTTAGCTGTTGCTGTTAACTAGCTGGCTATGGAACTTTTCCCTCCTGACTAAGGACATACTATGGCACAAACAGCAAGTCTAATCAAGTCTAATGTAGCACTTGTTTCACTGCTATGAAATATAAAACAGAAATGAGACTCGTACAAGGAGAAGGAGGAGGAGGAGAAGAAGAAGAAGAAGAAGAAGAAGAAGAAGAAGAAGAAGAAGAAGAAGAAGAAGAAGAAGAAGAAGAAGAAAAAAAGTAAAAAGAAAAGAAAAAAAAATCGTCCCATTCATTCAAATTCTGTCTACAAGTTCCCCCTGTGACAATTAGTTTGGGTTACCTTAATTAAAGATAAAAAAAAAGGAGACTCGGAATAAAAAAAATATTGTAAAGAATTATAAATTAGGTAGCTCTGTGCCTTTGTACAAGAACTGTGTGAGTTAAATTCACAAAAATGAAAAGAAATGGACTTGTGAATTGGACTGAATTAACAGTGTAGATCAGGGGTTCTCAACCTTTTAGTAAACACGTACCACTTGAAATTTTCAGAGATTTTGACGTACCACCTTATATTCATATATAATATTTAGACCTACTTATGACATTTTTTTAAATGATGTTTCTTGATTCGTTCAATAATAAAATCACGATTTTTTTAGTTTCTTATCAATTATTTTGATTAGTTATAGTCTTAAAACCCCACCATTCAACATTTTTTATTGTTGTTATTATTAATATATATGACTGCGTACCACCTAAAATGTATCCGCGTACCACCAGTGGTACGCGTACCACCGGTTGAGAACTTCTGGTGTAGATTCTGTTTTGAATATGTAGACCACAATCTGTAGGTTTTGAAATATTGAACTTTTCAGTAGCGTAGGGTAAGCTACTTTTACAGGTGCTGTCCTACCCTACCTTTAGGTAGGTACTATCAGGTACTACCCCGGGAGCGGTGTCTGCAATTTGAATATATTCGGTTAGGTGAAAAAAGCTGATTTGATAATTTGGTACAGCTGCTTGAAGTAGTTTCATTTCCAAAAATAACAAGATCTGTCTCAAACCTTCAAGTTCGCACCCACTTGCATTATCAAATTCAGGTTCACTAAAGAACTTGGCAGTTGTACAGAGACGGTGAAACCTCTATGATCAAAATTCAGGTCAGACAAAAACACACAAATTCACTTGGTAGGTATATAATCTCAGTTGATGGTAATACATAATATGTATTTAGATTTTAGGCACATACTGACGTTTGTCTGTTAGTGTTTACCTGTTTACTACACCTGTTGGTGTTTTAGGATTCAGTGAACTAAAAACACAAGACAGAATAATCAAAACAGTGCTAATCATTTATCCGATCTTTTATTAATCTTCCCGCTATGAACTACAGTATAGTGTTTTCAGTCAAAGTTGGCTAAAAAAAGGTTCCCCTATGCAAAAATGATTATAATCAATTGATCACTAATGCCCGGGTCTAACCTTTGACATTTACTAGTACCTATATCTGACACCTGATCAGGTCTACCTGATAGTGACTGGCTGGCCTTAGGTGAGCCCAAATCAGAGGCCAATTTCTTTAGCAAGTGAAATTTCAGGCTTGTATTATCCTCCCTGTTTAAAGTCTCGCTGTCAGATCACTAATGCCTGGGTTTAACCTTTGATATTTAAGAGTATTTAACTCAATTGGAGTAATCTGATTGGACATTGGGTTCATATTGATGAAATTCGGTCAGGCAAGCCCGTATGCTCCAAATTAGGAGGAAAATTTCTTCAGCAAAGGGAAGTTTCAGGCTTGTATCCTCCATTCCTCCCTGTCTCAAGTCTCCCAGCCAGACTAAAATACTCGTATTTATGAAAATAATTGGTAATCATTCAGAAGCCCCGACAATGAAAAAGAAAGCTCTTTGTGTTTAACCTAACCCTGTAATAACACTGGTCACTGCTCAAATTGTAAAAGATCCTTTTTGCATTTAACCTAACCCTATAATAACACTGGTCACTGCTCATTTGTGATAGCTCCTTTTTGTAGCAAATTTCCATTGTACCAAACAAATAAATTCCAAAAAGTGACAACTGTGCACGCGAACCATTATAGGATTCTAGCTGTGAGTCCGATTTTTATTATTTACGAACCGACTTGAACGATAAACTCAGATGACAAGATAATCTAAGTTTTTATGTTCTGATAATTTGAATTTAATTTGAAAATTTCGTGTTTGAAACAGAGAATCCATGACAGAGAGAAGAGTAGAAGACACGAAATGCATTTGCCTTGTAAGCGCTAGGTTGCGGGTTTGATTCCCGCTCGAGCCGGATTTAATTGTAAACAGATAAGGTTCGTTCTCGGAACGGCTGGCTTTCTCCTATCCTGTCTTCGTTCTCTCTTTGCTTTCGGGACAATAAGACCTTAGCAGTTACAGATCCCTTTATCAAACCCCTTAAAGTCCTTAAAAGAAAAAGAAAAAAAAAAAAAATCGACCTATATGCCTTATAGCTCATCAATGTATTAAGTCCATTTTAGGTACTTCAAATTTACTCATCAAGTTGTGTACTTGAAATACTTGAATGGAAAAGTAGTAAGCTTTCATCAGAAATGTCCAATGTGTAATAAATAAGTACCTAATTGCTTATGAATGAAATAGGGTAGGGGGTCGCCATGTGGGCCCAACCACCCGTAGGGGTCTCACTTTTACGAAAATTCCCCCCTTTACAACCTCTAAAAAAAAAAAAAAAAAAAAAAAAATGGTAGAGCTGCGTGAACAACACAAAAAAAAAAATCTCTCTCCCCCCTCTTATTCTACGTTCTAATGATCTAATGCAGTCTAATGACTCTAATGCATTAGCTCTATACATTATACTTAGATAGGTAAGTACCTAACGATGGGTGATTTTAGCACATCCACTAATGTTGCAAATAACACGGTCGTAAATATGAAAGCGCTAAGCTTCTTTAATTTATTTATCAGTGCGAGTCGATAATTTATCTATCTGTAATCGATAATCCTTCATTCGGATTAATCGAAGTGTAATGATTACCTGTCAAAAGCGTACTTTGACTAGTAGCTAGTCGTTAGGGCGGTTAACTTTGACAGACCAGTACTTAGACCGGTAGTTAGGGCGTTCGCTTGGACATGTCAGTACTTAGGGCGGTTGGCAACAGGACAATCTGGGCATTAATCATTTGTGCAGCCGTAGAGGAGTGTAGACTGTAGAGCAATACGTATACTGCCGTGCTAAGCGAAAACGCCGTATCTCAAAAAAATCGATTTTTGGTTTTTGGTGCCAAATGGTTCCTCCTATGATCCTGTATTTTTTGCTTCATCCTAAACCCCTTAAAAACCACACACTAAAACGTTTTGCCGTATGTCAAAAACGTATGTTCGCCGTAAAGATTGGAATCTTTAAACTCGATTTCCCGAAAGTAGGGTTTTTTGACATACGGCGTTTTCGCTTAGCACGGCAGTATAGGTGTCTGCTTTTTGTCCCAGTACCCTTGGTGCAGTAGCTCTGGAAGGCTTTGGATTATAGTTTTATTGTAAAAGTAAGAGGGGGAAAAGGGTACCGAATCTCCAGATAGGTACCTATAAACTTGACCTCTGGCCTTCAAGAACGAAGACAGGTACCTAAAGAGGGTCTGTGTTCCTTCTATGCCCAGAAGGAAAGGGGAATATCAAGGGATCATGGGCTCTGCGAGCTACGAGACAAGTATAGCTCATATGACTCTGAATTCAAAGTCCACAAAACTCAAGACAGCGCAAAACAACCCCTCGATTGGCTCTCATGAAGTATAGGCAAGGGAAAAAGGATAACAAAACAGAACAATAGTTCAATGTACGCTTCAGATTTGTACCTAATCGTTTAGTCGGTTACAGGGCCCAGAGAGGACTTAATTCGGTACCTAATTAAAAAGCCTGGGCTTTTTTTGTGTACTTAGTTTGGCTTTTTTTGTACGAAAACAACAGATTCAGGCTTTTTTTTGTAGGAAAACAACAAATTCAGGCTTTTTTGTGTACGAAAACAACAGATTCTACCCCATATCTATGGGCAAACAGCCCTAAAAGGTGGGCAAACAGCCCTAAAAGGTGGGCTAAGCTTGAACGAACCTATAGGGAGTAGGAAAATTACCGTCACCTAAATGGCAGCAATGCGTCTTTTCTCGCTCATTTGTTGAGGGACTTAAGGAGCATTTTTCACTTTGGTGAATGTGACAAATTTACAATTTTCAGTGAGGCACTTCGGAATCAAGGTACTTCAAATCGAGGTACTTAGCGCAACTTCTCGTACATATACACTGTAACACTTGAGAGCAAACAATTTGGGAAAATTTGCATTCATGTTCCTTAGCCAGCCTAGTTAGT
Organism: Diaphorina citri; assembly: GCF_000475195.1. Classification (NCBI taxonomy): domain Eukaryota; kingdom Metazoa; phylum Arthropoda; class Insecta; order Hemiptera; family Psyllidae; genus Diaphorina; species Diaphorina citri. The sequence goes on along the minus strand of NW_007378575.1, from coordinate 71,404 downwards.
TTGGTTGGTAGCGCGTCTGCCTTGTAAGCGCTAGGCCGCGGGTTCGATTCCCTCCCTGCGCGGATTTCATCCTGAACGGATAATGTTTGTTCTAGGAACGACTGGATTTCTCCTATCCTGTCTTCCTTCTCTCTCTTAGGGACGATAAGATCTTAGCAGTTACAGTTCCCTCCATCAAACCTCTTTATCAGTAAAGGAATTTTTAATTGTGTTAAGCATATTTAAATGCTTGTCACAAATATCGTTCCCCGATTATTACACCTAGATAAATTTCATGATTTGACTTGGACTCGAACCACCAACCTCCAGATCCAAAGTCCAACGCATTAACAACTGCACCACTGAGGTTGATCATTTTACAAGTTTCAGTATTTACCCACGAGGAGTCAGTATCCAATGTACGACGGACCATATAAGTTTCCCGTTTCAATATTCCGTACAAACTTGACGGTGTTTTACCGTACGCCACTGTACGCTCATCATGTTGATGGATGAAGTAACGTGTGTGGACGTTATTTATCCGTACGAAAAATTCCTCACATCTTCCCTTATTGAAATTCCCTTCAAAAGAAATTCCCTTCCCGTACAGACGTACCATTAGATCCCTCTCTTGCTCTCACCTGCGAGAAGATTAAATTATTAGGTGTTTTTGAAAATAATAAGTTGTATGATACACTCTTAGTGGAAGATCCACTAAGTGAGGTTGATGCTTTAAGCTGTCTCTGCCACCTGGCCTGTACGTATCATAAAATAAATAATGTGAGCCTCTAATGTGAGAGGCTTTTTAGTCCCTCTTCCTTTATTATTACAATAGTAATAAAAAGGTATAAGGGACGGACTATTGTATTCGCTTCGGTGTCGTCTGTCTGTCATTCTGTCCCCATAGAAGGAGTTATCCAAACCTAGTTTGCTTTAGGTCAACTATCATCACCTCAAGTGAGGTTAAGGGGAGTCCGAGAGATATAGTTCAAAGTTCCCAAAACATTTTGTAGGTAATTTGGTACCATCACGTTAGGTCACCTGACGTGATGGTAGTCTGGCTGTCTTGAACGAGATTACCTACAATATTTATGGGAAAACTTTGAACTACATCTTTCTGACTCCCCATGACTTCACGTGACGTGATGGTAGAGTGTTTCTACCTTTTTAGACTCCACCGCGCTATCACTCTACACAAGAAGTATCAGATAGTTCTTCACATCACACATTTTAAGTACCTTCAAGGAAACCGTGTCAGTACTTAGGGCGGTTGGCAACAGGACAATCTGGGCATTAATCATTTGTGCAGCCGTAGAGGAGTGTAGACTGTAGAGCAATACCTATACTGCCGTGCTAAGCGAAAACGCCGTATCTCAAAAAAATCGATTTTTGGTTTTTGGTGCCAAATGGTTCCTATGATCCATCCTGTCTTCCTTCTCTCTTCGATTTCGGGACGATAAGACCATAGCAGTTACAGATCCCTCTGTCAAACCTCTTAAAAAAAAAAAGCTTTTTTGTGTACGAAAACAACAGATTCTACCCCATATCTATGGGCAAACAGCCCTAAAAGGTGGGCAGACAGCCCTAAAAGGTGGGCTAAGCTTGAACGAACCTATAGGGAGTAGGAAATTACCGTCACCTAAATGGCAGTAATGCGTCTTTTCTCGCTCATTTGTTGAGGGACTGAAGGAGCACTTTTCACTTTGGTGAATGTGACAAATTTACAATTTACAGTATTTACCCACGAGGAGGTAGTATCCAATGTACGACGGACCATATAAGTTTCCCGTTTCAATATTCCGTACAAACTTGACGGTGTTTTACCGTACGCCACTGTACGCGCATCATGTTGATGGATGAAGTAACGTGTGTGGACGTTATTTATCCGTACGAAAAATTCCTCACATCTTCCCTTATTGAAATTCCCTTCAAAAGAAATTCTCTTCCCGTACAGACATAATACCATTAGAATCATTAGATCATATAATAGCCAAAGCAGACAAGCCATTAGCATGAGACAAATAATAATATTCTGACACTTTCGAGGCCACTTAGTGAGTGTTGGGATGGCACAATTTGTCCCTAGGGAATGTCTATATTTTGTCATTTGTCCCTAAGGAATGTCTATATTTTGTAATTTGTCCCTAAGGGATATTTACGGTATTATGTACTGTTATAGGTAGGTATTACCTATTAATAATAGTCCTCACAGATGTGGATATTAGCTCTAATTTTGTTTCGACTGAAATTTGGATTCTTTAGTCATGGAGCCTTTCAAAATCAAATTTGTATTTGTTAACCCTTCTTACGAGTTTGGCACTTTTTGTTTTCTGTACCACGGTTTAATTTCATTCATTTTATTAGAATGAGGGGGAAATCCTAATTTCCCAAAACATTTTGTAGGTAATTTGGTACCATCACGTTACGTCACCTGACGTGATGGTAGTCTGGCTGTCTTGAACGAGATTACCTACAATATTTACGGGAAAACTTTGAACTACATCTTTCTGACTCCCCATGACTTCAGGTGACGTGATGGTAGTGTGTTTCTACCTTTTTAGACTCCACCGCGCTATCACTCTACACAAGAAGTGTCAGATACTTCTTCACATCACACATTTTAAGTACCTTCAAGGAAAAACCGATGAGCAGCAAACAAGATTGGTAATGCCATAAACAAGGGACAGTGTGTGCAAAATTTGGCGAGGTCTTTGAGATTCAAAACTCATGAGCTCCACCTCGTTAAACATCACAGCATCACACAAAATAAGTGTCTACCCCATCTACAGATCACACATCTCAAGTACTAGGTAGGTATACCTAAGTATCTTGCCGATGAGCAGCAAACAAGATTGGTAATGCCATAAACATAACCAATGACAGTGTGTGCAAAATTTGGCGAGGTCTTTGAGATTCAAAAATCATGAGCTCCACCTCGTTAAACATCACAGCATCACACATAATAAGTGTCTACCCATCTACAGATCACACATCTCAAGTACTAGGTATATACCTACCTAAGTACCTTCTTGTATAGGTACGGGTATACCTGATAGTAAAGAATAATATACAAGGTGGTTTAGAACCCAGGTACCACCAGAGGTGGTGACAAGAAGACACTTGAAAAAGTGTCTTTCGTTACCAAGAAGGGACTTTTTGCCTCGAAGGGAGGAAGCTCCTAAAAGGGAGGTAAGAGGAGATGTCTGCTAAAATCAGCCTAATACAAAGTGTGATTTAGAAAGTAACTAATTGATACACCAAAAATATGACAGTTCAGATTCAAAATGGCCCCCAAAACGAAACAAAACAATAGGTACCTGACTTGTATTTCTGCGTACAATCTGAATAATTTGGTAGCTGCTCTCTTGCAAGTCCAATCTCGCCTTTTGAATTAAATCGGTCATCCTAAAAAGGACATTGGATGTTTCATACAATTCCGTTAGACTTTGTTTCTGATTCACATATTCAATTCTACATTTGTGTCTTTGTGAATTCCAGTGCATTTCAATTTCAACGAAATCCCATGAATCACCCGGTAAACACTCTGATGTGCGCTGGGTAAAATACCGGTTTTCTTCTGATATGAAAAGGTATGCCGACCATCATATAATTAAGAAGACACTAAAGCTGAGCATACAGGGTCGCTCCGGAGTTCCAATTGAAGGACCAATGTTTCAATTGATTCTTCTTCTTGAAACTAGGTATTGTAAGGACCATGTTTGAAATGAAGGATCAATGTTTCAATATAATGTTTCTATTGGAACTGTTGTAAGAGGGATGTTTCAACGAAATCCGTTGAAAGACGGTGTTTCAATTGAATCCGTTGGAGAGCCAATATTTCAATTGAGAAAGTTAAAACTTGAAACCCAATCAATGTTTCAATTGAAACAGTTGAAAAGTCTCACCATTAAAGTTCAAAGTTGATGGTGTTTTTATGGAGTTTGATAGAGGCAACTCTAACAAAGGAAGACCTCCTGTCCTCCCGAAATCGAAGAGAGAATTACCACCTATTAATTTACATTTACCTTTTTTCCTAGTTAAGCAAGGTCTTTTTACTGAATTGTTAGTTGTATGTGTTATTTTTTAACCCATCAAATATACGAGACCTTGTTTAGACTGCTGGGGTAAAGGGACTTTTCAGTCCTATTCGGGCAGGATAAACAAGGTATATTCTATTCTATTCTACAGGATAGAAGATAGCCAGCCTTTCCGGTGGCTAACCTTATCTGTTCATAAGTTATCCCCGGGGGGAATCGATCATAGCAAGTTGACATTTGGATCAGACTTTAGCCTTTTTCGCTTTTTCGTTTCAACGTGTCCTGAAAGTTCAGTAGTTTTGAGTCACCCTGTAAGCTCCAGTCCAAAGTATAAAAGGCAGCTGTGCACACCAGAGCTTGCACGCTTCAGTTGTCACTAATGTGTAATTTCGTTGTATGAAAAATAACAACAACAAACTTTACAATTTACAACGTACAAAGGCAGAAGAAGAAGGAAAGGAAGAAGAAAAAGAAAAAGAAGAAGGATAAGAAGAAGAGAAGAAGGATAAGAAGAAGAAGAAGAAGAAGAAGAAGAAGAAGAAGAAGAAGAAGAAGAAGAAAGCAAGGAGAAGGAAAGGGGTGGAAAAGCATCAAGTTTCCGCTCGGATGATGGCTTTTTTAGTGTCTGGGCGTAATTAATTTCAAAGCCTTCATGAAATGGTAAGTCTTTCGAGTTAATTGTTCGGTAGAGACTGGTGGATTTTGTCAAGCAGATGCTTTGGAATGTCATTTGTGATCGCCGCGTTATGTTGTTCCTCTTTTGGATTGATTCCGTTTTGATTTGACATCATGGGGGTCTTTTCTTACCAATTTTACATTCCTTTACATACCTACTCCCCACAATTTGTCAAAATATATGACTTGGTTAGACTGCGGGGGAAAAGGGACTTTTCAGTCCTATCCCAGCAGGATAAACAAGGTATATTCTATTCTATTCTATTCTATTCCTATGGCTATGGACTCTTTGGAGTCTAATTGTACCATTTTGCCATTTTCCATGTTGTTAATATCATCTAGATAAATTACCTCCGGTGAGGTAAAATGACCAATTAGGTAAATAAGCATGAAAGTTCGTGTCGTGGCTGGGTTCGAATCTGTGCTGCTCTGCTTACCAAACGGTCGAATTATCAACCTTGTGGACGGGGCAACCACCACATGTTTTCTTTCTAAACCAATTCAAAATGGGTTTCAAAATGAATAAACTGTACTCCAACAGACCTTAGCCGTTACGTACAGGTCCCCATAACAAACCTCTTAAGAGAAAAAAAGTTGCTCTGTGAATTCAAAATTCGCAATCTTCTACCTATGCCTATTCAAAGATGCGCTTCTCGCTCTAAGAGCAAAAAGAGAATATGGCCTTCTCTTCTTTGCTAAAAGAACCGAGGACAAGAAGAAAGATGGTACGTAAATAGAATCAAACGGGTACCTACAGCACAAGAAGAAACGAAGGCTGAATGTGCTCTTGTACCAAAATGGACCAGGAACTTTTCGTTTAAGGCGGTTTCATACAACATTTTCTCGTTTATAAAGGTTTAGCAAAGTGGAAGAGCAAACTGATGAAAGCATGACAAATTAATTTAAACATGACAAATTAACAAGAAAGCATGACAAATGGCTTTTTTAGTGTCTGGGCGTAATTAATTTCAAAGCCTTCATGAAATGGTAAGTCTTTCGAGTTAATTGTTCGGTAGAGACTGGTCGATTTTGTCAAGCAGATGCTTTGGAATGTCATTTGTGATCGCCGCGTTATGTTGTTCCTCTTTTGGATTGATTCCCTTTGGATTTGACATCATGGGGGTCTTTTCTTACGAATTTTACATTCCTATGGCTATGGACTCTATGGAGTCCAATTGTACCATCTTGCCATTTTCCATGCCATTAATACCTAGATAAATTACCTCCTGTGAGGTAAAATGACCAATTAGGTAAATAAGCATGAAAGTTCGAGTCGTAGCTGGGTTCGAATCTGTGCTGCTCTGCTTACCAAACGGTCGAATTATCAACCTTGTGGACGGGGCAACCACCACCACATGTTTTCTTTCTAAACCAATTCAAAATGGGTTTCAATATGAATAAACTGTACTCCAACTTTTTTTTTAAGAGGTTTGGCAGAAGGAACTGTAACTGCTAGGGTCTTATCGTCCCGAAATCGAAGAGAGAAGGAAGACAGGATAGGAGAAAGCCAGCCGTCCCGAGAACGAACATTATCCCATCAGGATAAAATCCGCCCCGGGCGGGAATCGAACCCGCGGCCTAGCGCTTACAAGGCAGACGCAATACCAACTAAGCTAACTAGGCTGGCGTACTCCAACTTTGAAAATATCAAAGTTTGAACTTTGAAATGGAACGTGATCGACCAAAAGGTAATGTCAGCAATTTCAAAATGAGACAAGTTCGGATTAGTTGGAATAACTAGTACATATTTGAACCTCAAGATGAAAGCTATATCTTTTCTTCTAGATTACTACATAGTTTCCTAATATCATCAAAAGAAAAGTTCGCCAAAGTTCTCTGAAATACCTTCCCCTCACAGATACCTACATCTAGTTTAGAATGAGCTGAATGAGATATAATTACTATATTGTTCTTTTGTCCTGCTTTGAAACTATTTGCAAAATTAAGAAAGTTTGCAAATTTCATTAGACGAACTTTTATCAAGGTTTGTCCAAACATATTCGACCCACCGTCGATTGACATCGATTGACGTCCCGGGGTAAATCTACGATTCTATGTTGTCGAGGCAGTGTGGACGATTCAGCCGATATCGATCGATGGCCGGTCGAGTATGTTTAGACACACCTTTAGACTTAATTAAGATTTTTCTCAAGTCCCTTTCTACATTTTCTTATCTAATTTCCATCTCTTTAATTTCAGGTTAGCGGAGGCAGCGGGTCTCGAACCATGATTCGGTCCCTATCTGAGCCGCCTTCCAACCGATGAAGTGAAACCCAACATGGGATTACGTCATCATGTGGCCGCCATTTTGTTTCTGACGGTCCTGTTCGCGTTCGTTGTCGAACACACGCTCGCCATTCGTTGGATGTAAGTAGACTTTTGATTGGTCTTTCTTCTTTTAATTTAGTTCAATTTATTTTATTTTGATACTAGGTAATTTAGCAACAAGTTCGTTTGCAGATTAAAAAAAAAAAACTATCTAAAGGTGTTTGAGAAAGCTGTTTCTTTTCAAGAAACGCATGAAGAGGTGATTAGTATCTCTCTCTCTCTCTCTCTCTCTCTCTCTCTCTCTCTCTCTCTGTCTCTCTCTCTCTCTTTCTCTCTCTCTACCTGTTCCTCTTGAACAGGTAGAGATAGAGAGAGAGAGAGAGAGAGAAAGAGAAAGAAAGAGAGAGAAGGAGAAACACTTCAGTTGTCACTAATGTGTAATTTCGTTGTATGAAAAATAACAACAACAAACTTTACAATTTACAACGTACAAAGGCAGAAGAAGACGGAGAGGAAGAAGAAGAAGAAAAAGAAGAAGAAGGAGAAGAAGAAGAAGGATAAGAAGAAGAAAAAGAAGAAGAAGGAGAAGAAGAAGAAGAAGGATAAGAAGAAGAAAAAGAAGAAGAAGAAAGCAAGGAGAAGGAAAGGGGTGGAAAAGCATCAAGTTTCCGCTCGGATAGAAGCGCGTTTATTATTTGCAAATTAGAAAATGATATTTAATAAAAACACAAAAGCACAGGCTGTCTCGAAAGCAGCTGAACGAAAAGGGGGACGAGAAGGGGAGCAGGAGGGAAGAGATTAGAAAGGGGTAGTAGAAACAAGAGGGAGGGAGAAAAATCGTGCATTATCATGTGGAAAAACGGGAAGAGGATGAAGAAGAATGTTGCAGAAGAGTAAGAAGAAAATTATGGAAGAGGAAGAAGAAGAAATACGAGAGGACAAAGAGAATTAGTAGAAGAAGCAACCAAGAACAAAAAGTAACGAGAAAAGAGGGAAGAGGAGGAAGAGAAGAAGCAAAAAGCAGAATAATAAGAAGAAGGAGGAGAGGAAGATCACAAAATGAAACTGTAACAGCAGCTGACACACATGGAGTTTTCAAAAACATTCGCTTCTCCCTCCTCGGAAGGCAAATTATCCCCCAACACAATCATCCTGCAATTAATACCCCAGGAAAATATCCATGCACACAATTATCCTGCAATTAATACCCCAGGAAAATATCCATGCACACAATTATCCTGCAATTAATACCCCAGGAACAGAAGAGAGTTAACCAGGAAACAGGGGGGGGGGGCAGGAACAGCAGGGAAAAAGTTCCCCAGGAATAGGAAGAGAAGGGGAGAGTTGGTTTTAATGGCTTCATAATTACCCGCGTCACTTGGTGTGTAGAGGGAAATTTTATTAGGGGACTTCGTTCAGGGGGAAATTCCCTAGAATCCCCCCTCGGGCGTTCGTATTTTTTGTAGCCCTGAATCCCTGGCAAACCCTGGTGTACGGGAATATTTTAGTTTGGAAAGTAGCGATTCTCGCCCAAGGCGAACTTTATCCTAAATTGCAGTTTCCTCTATCAAACCTTTTCGGGGGAAAAAAACTCCTGTTTGAAATCCAAATTCCCAACTACTTCTATTACCAATTCTTCTTCGTCTTTGTCGTCTTCTCCTTCTTCTTCTTCTCTTGCTTATCCTACTTCCATTTATAATTCGTCTTATTCTCCTTCTCCTCCTCCTCAGAATAAGGTACCTTCTTAATCCTCTTTAACATTCTTCTTCATGCAGGAATAGGAAGAGAAGGGGAGAGTTGGTTTTAATGGCTTCATAATTACCCGCGTCACTTGGTGTGTAGAGGGAAATTTTATTAGGGAACTTCGTTCAGGGGGAAATTCCCTAGAATCCCACCTCGGGCGTTCGTATCTTTTGTAGCCCTGAATCCCTGGCAAACCCTGGTGTACGGGAATATTTTAGCTTGGAAAGTAGCGATTCTCGCCCAAGGCGAACTTTATCCTAAATTGCAGTTTCCTCTATCAAACCTTTTCGGGGGAAAAAAACTCCTGTTTGAAATCCAAATTCTCAACTACTTCTATTACCAATTCTTCTTCTTCTAAGAATTCTTCTTCGTCTTTGTCATCTTCTCCTTCTTCTTCTTCTCTTGCTTATCCTACTTCCATTTCTAATTCGTCTCCTTCTCCTTCTCCTCCTCAGAATAAGGTATCTTCTTAATCCTCTTTAATATTCTTCTTCATTTCCAATTCTTCTTTCTATTCCATTAGTAGCTTCCCGTGTTCCACAGCACTAGTGCCCGCTGCTTCATCATAACTTCGTCAATAGGTTCAGAGAATATCGTGAATATTGTTATGAGTGTTGAACCTGAGCTGAACTGGAACTGTTGTTGTGTCTGGGTTATTATCTTCAATATCAGTTGCTTCCTCTCTTGATCTGAACTACATTCCAAGATGTAAACTACTCCATCTCTGGACTGCGCTCCATCTGAACATACTCTGAGATGATTCACTATATCAATTATGTCGGATAGAAGTATGTTCGAGTGTCGGCAGAGAATACCTTTTATTAAAGAGCGTCAGATATGCTACCATCTGTGATGTTACGTTTGTTACGTGCACAATCGAGTATTGTCTAGCTATCTTCTATTATTTTTATGTGGTGGTGATGTGGTTGTATTGGATAATCAAATGTCAGGCTCCATCTGAACATACTCTGAGATGATTCACTATATCAATTATGTCGGATAGAAGTATGTTCGAGTGTCGGCAGAGAATACCTTTTAATAAAGAGCGTCAGATATGCTACCATCTGTGATGTTACGTTTGTTACGTGCACAATCGAGTATTGTCTATCTATCTTCTATTATTTTTATGTGATGGTGATGTGGTTGTATTGGATAATCAAATGTCAGGTAAGTATGTCAGGTCTGCAATTGTCGGGGCTGAATTCTAGTTTATACCCTCGCAGTTTGGTGGCATTAAATTCAATACGTAAGATTCAAAGGGACGGATTTTGGGATCACCGAATTCTCTCGACCCATTTTGCTTTACCGCTTTTATTTCGTAGCATTGGAGAAACGTCTACAATAGACTCGTGTAGTACGTCTTGTATCATGCCCATCCTGGGTGCAATAGTCCTACATACTGGACTCCACACACAGGAATTTCGTCAGAAAAGCCTCCCATTTCAATGTAATGCCGTAAGATTCAAAGGGACGGATTTCGAGATCACCGAATTCTCTCGACCCATTTTGCTTTACCGCTTTTATTTCGTAGCATTGGAGAAATGTCTACAATAGACTCGTGTAGTACGTCTTGTATCATGCCCGTCCTGGGTGCAATAGTCCTACATACTGGACTCCACACACAGGAAATTCGTCAGAAAAGCCTCCCATTTCAATGTAATGTCCTATGAGCAGCAAACAAGATTGGTAATGCCATAAACATAACCAATGACAGTGTGTGCAAAATTTGGCGAGGTCTTTGAGATTCAAAACTTATGAGCTCCATCTCGTTAAACATCACAGCATCACTGCATCACACATAATAAGTACCCATATCTTCAGATCACACATTTCAAGTACTGGGTATACCTAAGTACCTTGAAGGATACCGATGAGTAGCAACAAGACTGGCAATGCCATGAACAAGGGATAGTGTACTAGGTAGGTTTACCTAAGTACCTTCAAGGAAACCGATGAGTAGCAACAAGACTGGTAATGCCATAAACATAATGGCATCCAGTGACATAGCTGCACAGGCAGTTAATTTTGTGACCAAGGGGAAAAAGAGTAGCCGGATGGCAAATTCCTCTTAGTTGGCAACAGATCTGCAATCCGCAGCTTCTGAGGCACTTCGGAATCAAGGTACTTCAAATCGAGGTACTTAGCGCAACTTCTCGTACATATACACTGTAACACTTAAGTGAAACATTCATTTGGAGCATGCAACGGAAATTTTTACGCTTCTTGATTCATAATTCTCACTTCCTTCTTAAACTAAAAAAAAAAAACTCCAAAACAAAATATACCTACAGCATACCTCTCCGACCATACATTAGCATGCAGATGGATTTTAAAAAAAAAAAACTCCAAAACAAAATATACCTACAGCATACCTCTCCGACCATACATTAGCATGCAGATGGATTTTGTTCTACCTTTACCTTGATGAGGCATTATCTTGTCTGTTTCTGTTAGATTTTCTCACCTCTCCGAAGGGTACTCAGTGTCGAAACTTACAAGGGTTAGTGAAAAACTGACTAACTGACCATTGAAATAGTTTGCTGATTACTTCTCCTATTACAGGATGAGTATAAAGAGGTAGCGCAAAAGGTGCGAAATTTTCAATCGGCGGCCCACCACAAGTACTTCAGGAGCATACTCCTCAGTGGGGTTGGGAAAAGCCCATCCAGATACCAACCAAGGACAACGTTGCCCTCAGTGATCCATTGGGAATTGGCCCACTGAACGCGCCATCGCCGCTAGATCCAAATTAAATAGATTCCAAGGACAAAGGTAAGCCTCCTTGACAAACGGAATGTGCCAGAAGGCATGTGATGTGACCCAACCCACTAAAATTCAAAAGTATTCAACATGGATCCAATTCAACATAGAACCTCAATCTCCCCAAAAGGAATCTCAAATCCTGAACGCATCCGACACCACTGATTCGATTCCCCTTCCTGAGCTGATATCTCTTGGAATCTCATGTTTTGTAATAATCATGTTGCAAGGTGTTTTTTTAATGTGTTTCATAATAGCCTCTCGGGGATTGCTTTTTTTTTGTTTCAACTTGATGTTTTGAAGTATATTAAGCTGCCTGAAGATTAGCTTCAGGAACCCTGTCATTTTCGACGCTGTTCCTGGTGTATTTCACACAATTACATGTTATTAGCCGTACGATATCAAGATGTGGAAGTTCTTCATTACAGCTGTGGAGATAGTAATGGTTGAAGCTTCCTTGGAATAATGAAGTTTTGTTTTGGTAGATTTGATGGTTTAGTTCTTATGTTCAGGTGGTGTAAGAGATAGTTTTGAGTGTGTTCTTTTTAGAAGCTTACAGCTTTGATGGTGTTTTGTTATGTATTTTTTACTTTCTTTCAGATACATATCCTACCTTTCTAGCTCCGTATTAGAACTAGGGGATGTTTTATTAGGTTTTTTTAATTGTTTTATTCGTGAACGGGTTAATGGTTTTTCGTTTTTGTCTTGTACTTGTTTTTATTGCCTTCTTTACGGTCTATAAACTTTTCACTCACAATATTTTTGGTGGCTAGTCTCACAATATTTTCGGTGGCAAGTGTTTACTAGGAATTCAAAACACTTGATCAGGTCCGCCTGTCAGGTCTACCTGATACTTGATGAACACACACACTAGCTGTGAGTGGCTGGTCTTAGGATTGAACTAATATTGAATTGAACCCTGATATTCTACCTCAATCCTGGTCCTCGATCATTTTCAAGTTGAACTCAAGAACACAAAGCAAGTTTATTCATACCGTAGAACTACCTCAATCCTGGTCCTCGATCATTTTCAAGTTGAACTCAAGAACACAAAGCAAGTTTATTCATACCGTAGAAAAGAAGAAGAAGAGGAAGAAGAAGAAGAAGAAGAAGAAGAAGAAGAAGAAGAAGAAGAAGAAGAAAAAAGAAACACGTGTTTAACTTGAAAATTAGAACTAATCAATCTCTAATACAATTATACCGCAAATTTCAGTCCACACTCAGTCCCCGTTGATCTTTATCGGGACTGACTGAGTCCATCTGTGCGTGAATTGATTTCGAAGTCCTACAAGTTTCTTCTTTGGTCTTCGAATGAGTCTTGTGTATTCCTTATCTCTAATCATAACAATCTATTAATCAGTAATCAGGGCTCTAAATCTGATGAAACTATCTAACCATTACGGGTTTTGTCCGGTATATTGAAGGAGAATTTCGATTTTGAATATTTCAGAAACGGTACAGATAATTTTTTGAGACTAAAAATATGTAAATTAACAATAATCAAGTTAGGCTCACGAAAACATGGAAATGTCGGTATACATAGCTCATCTAATAGCTTAATATCTGTATTATGAATAATTATGTCAGTCTTTTGGCTCTTTTTCTCCATCAATGCTATAATTGCTGTACCTACCCATGATTGTATCTAAACAATCTCTCTTACCTTTTCTTAATCACTTCATCAAGTCAAACATTCAGTACAATACATAAGGTCTTGATTTCCGTTCACGACAAAGTTCGCCTTGTCTTTGCCCACAAGACCGTAAACATATGCCCCGAACATACTGGGTGAAGGATAGACATTAATCGTTAAGGAAATTTTCTATTCAACACGTTGTACGCGCGTTTATGTTAAACTATGAGGTATGTCAAAAATATTAGGTATATGAGGATGACTTTTTCCCCTCAAGAGGATAGATAAAAGGAACTGTAACAATGAAGGTCTCATCGTCCTAAAATCTAAGAGAATTACAGGAAACATCCAGTCATTCTGAGAACGAACTTCATCTGTTTAGGGCGGGAATCGAACCCGCAACCTAGCCGAACCTTACAAGGCAGACGCGCTACCTTGCAAGCGAACTAGGCTTGGCTTTCAGGTACACTTTGCTTTAGATTGTGTTTCTTCTTATGCGTAGGATTGAAAGTTCGTGTAACCATTTCGGCAGCTTGTGTCCGGGCAACGGTCATTCCGAAATTGCAGGCCAGTGGAACCTTCCTAAAGGTGTGTCCACACATAGTCAACGACCGTCGACGTGAATCGGAGTGTCCCTTAAAGATATGCTTTTATAATTATAAAGAACTACCTCATGTTCCACTGAGTTTGGTGCCACCCTGTAGAATATTTACAAATCCGTGCCCGTATGCGCGTAGGTGCGCTTAGCGTGTAGATAGCCCAAACTAATAGGTGCTACTTGAGATATGACTGTGTGAATGGAGTGGCATTGATGGCGTGCAATGATAATTGTGTTATGAATAGATTCATTTGTCTCTCTAATCGAGCTGATTAGGTGGCGTAGACATGAGATTCGTTCGACAGACTTACTTACCCCGGAGTCACTTTCAGGCTCTCAGGTAGAGGAATCTAGGAATAGATTGCTTAGGCAGTGGTGACTGATGACTTAAAATCATAGACAGAATAAATTTCAAATTTTCAAACGGCTGTAGCGGGATAAAGTCCCCGGATTTGGCCCTAAGACTTCCAGATTCTGTGTTTCCTCACCTTTCCGCATCAAACTTAGGTATTAGTATAGGTAAAAGAACAACGTCTTCACTTGACTAGTAACTTTGGAAACTGTAAGTAATTTTATTTTACAAGAGATAAACAATCATAACCTAAAAGAACCTAAGAATTAAAAAAAAAAAAAAAAAAAAAAAAAGGTAATCAAAATCTAAAAGACCATTGACGTTAAACGAATTGCAGAGGAATCTTTTCAACCGAAAAGGTTCGTTGTCAGAACGGCTGGCTTTCTCCTATTCAGTCTTCCTTCGTTCTTCGCTTTCGGGAGATAAGGCCTCCGTTGTTAGTAGTTATAATTCCCTCTATCAAACTTTTTCCTTTTTTTTTATCTGAAAATATGGAGTAACAGAAAGTTTGAACGAATTCAACATAAGGATATTATAAACAGTATAAACTATAATAGATATTGAGTTATGGAGGAATGCTTAATACTAGCACATAACAATTACACATACATATTGAACTACTGAGACCTACTAATACAGGGTTGTCCAACCTTTATTTTTAGAATAAAAAAAAAAAAAAAAAAAAATAGGTAATCAAAATCTAAAAGACCATTGACGTTAAACGAATGGCAGAGGAATCATTTTAACCGGAAAGGTTCGTTGTCGGAACGGCTGGCTTTCTCCTATTCAGTCTTCCTTCTTTCTTCGCTTTCGGCAGAGAAGACCTCCGTTGTTAGTAGTTATAATTCCCTCTATCAAACTTTTTTTCTTTTTTTTTCTGAAAATACCTATGGACTAACAGAAAGTTTGAACGAAACTATAAACAGTATATAAACTATAATAGATATTGAGTTATGGAGGAATGCTTAATACTAGCACATAACAATGACACATACATATTGAACTACTGAGACCTACTAATAGATCATAGCGCACCTATTGGTCTGGCCGCCAATGTGGAATTCTATCGATAAAGGGTATCAAATGTCAACAAGACAACATTGGTACTGCTTAGACTAGACTAACATATGAATTGGAATAACTGCTTCTACGAATAGACTGAACTGACAAGGTACAGTAGAAACGTTGGAATTGCTTCTTAGAATATGTATAGTCAGCGCCGATAGAATAGAATAAACCCTCAATTATATGTTATTAGCCGTACGATATCAAGATGTGGAAGTTCTTCATTACAGCTGTGGAGATAGTAATGGTTGAAGCTTCCTTGGAGTAATGAAGTTTTGTTTTGGTAGATTTGATGGTTTAGTTCTTATGTTCAGGTGTAAGGTAGTTTTGAGTGTCTTCTTTTTAGAAGCTTACAGCTTTGTTGGTGTTTTGTTAGGTGTTTTCAGATAGTTTACCAGCTTATTTTCCATACGATCAATATGTGAAAGTTCTTCATTGCAGCTGAAGATGGGAGCTTCGTTGGAGTTGTTTTTGTTGTAGCGGCCGAATAGTGATGGCAGATTAAAGAGAGGATAATGAAGTTGGAGTTGCTTCATTGGAGTAATGAAGTTTTATTTTGCTGGATGGTGTGGTTCTTTGGTTTTGATTTAGTTCTTAGGATACGGAAGGTAGTTTTGAGAGTGTTGTTTTTAGAAGGCATGTAGGTAGTTAGCTTTGATGGTGTTTTGTTAGGAGTTTTCATTGCGGCTGAAGATATGTAGAAGCTAATGAAGTTTGGTAGATTTGATGGTTTCTTACTTTCTTAGATTTACTTTGCTGTGTTCTTTTTAGGAGCTTCTAGCTTTGATGGTGCTTTGTTATGTATTTTTTTCAGATACATATCCTACCTTTCTAGCTCCGTATTAGAACTAGAGGATGTTTTATTAGGTTTTTTTTTTATTGTTTTATTTTTTTATTTTTTTTTTTTTTTTTTTTTTTTTTTTTTTTTTTTTTTGAAGCATTGATCAAATGAAACCGCTCCGAAATTTTTTAACTTGCTATGCGTATCTCATATTACCTATCTCCCATACCGTAGAACCCGTCTGTGTCATAGTATGCTCATCCTGTATCTGTTGTCCGAGAGGAGAGAGAGAAATAGAGTTACTATCAATTAAAAGTCCCCTTTTGTTGAAGGATAGGTACTCGGTTCTATGCGGTTCCTAATTTCCGAGTTGCCCTATACTTGTAAACAAAGCCCCCAACTTTTGACTCACCCTATATTCGGAAACAAAGCTTCCAATTTTAAACCACCCTGTACTCGAAAACAAAATTCCTTCCCACAGCGGAAAGCAAAGACAGGCGGTCTTATAGCTGAGAGTCTGAGAGACCGCCTGGTAAAAATCGCAAAATCGCAAACTCGGCTAATAAACGGAGTCTCGGGTGATTCAGAGCTGGCAACACACGAAGCGGCAAGGTCGTACTAACGTCGAATCAGCATTTCTTTTCGCGTTCTTGTGTGAACCTTCTATCGCGCCGCGCCGCTAATTCTAATGCTTTGTCAGCAGATAATGAAGTCGCGGGTGTAGTGATGCTTTGATGATCTTTTAGGTCAACCACTCACTATGAGGTAGACCTGATCAGGTCCGCCCGTCATCGTCTTTTTTTTTTTTTTTTTTTTTTTTTTGAAGCATTGATCAAATGAAACCGCTCCGAAATTTAACTTGCTATGCGTAACTCATATAACCTTTATCCATCCCATAGAACCCTTCTGTGTCATAGTATGCTCATCCTGTATCTGTTGTCCGAGAGGAGAGAAGGGGAGAGAGAGAAATAGAGTTACTATCAATTAAAAGTCCCCTTTTGTTGAAGGATAGGTACTCGGTCCTATGCGGTTCCTAATTTCCGAGTTGCCCTATACTTGTAAACAAAGCCCCCAACTTTTGACTCACCCAATACTCGGAAACAAAGCTCCCAAATTTCAACACACCCTGTACTGGTAAACAAAATTCCTTCCCACAGCGGAAGGTAAAGACAGGCGGTCTTATAGCTGAGAGACCGCCTGGTAAAAATCGCAAAACCGCAAACTCGGCTAATAAACGGAGTCTCGGGTGATTCAGAGCTGGCAACACACGAGGCGGCAAGGTCGTATTATATTAACGTCGAATCAGCATTTCTTTTCGCGTTCTTGTGTGAACCTTCTATCGCCCCGCGCCGCTAATTCTAATGCTTTGTCAGCAGATAATGAAGCCGCGGGTGTAGTGATGCTTTGATGATCTTTTAGGCCAGCCACTCACTATCAGGCAGACCTGATCAGGTCTGCCCGTCATCGTTAGGTTTAGAGCACACACTATCAGGAAGACCTAACAGGTACATCTGATCAGGTGTACCTGTCAGGTTTACCTGATAGTGAGTGGCTGGCCTTAAGCCGGGTACACACTCTACGATATGTCTCCTAACCTGTTCTTCCGATACGATATTTCACTTGTTTGCTTGCATCTGAAATTTGCATATCAGTACCCAGAGTAAGAATCTCAGGTCTCTAAGTTGCAGCTCCCTCTGTCGGATCGCGTCGTTGTAGCTTGTATCTGAAATTTGCATATCAGTACCCAGAGTAAGAATCTCAGGTCTCTAAGTTGCAGCTCCCTCTGTCGGATCGCGTCGTTGTTGTTGCCCTTTTTCACCGGAGCTATCAGATTCATAATTCGTAAACCACACCGTGTAACGTCGGTGTAAGTAGCCAAGTCGCCACATCGTTGTGACTGGCTTACTATCTGAAAACTGGCCATCTGATATTCCCAATCCAATTTTACCTGGCCACTCAACTCCACTGGCAATCTCATTCGATATCAAACGTTCCCAGAAAACAGTACTCTCTCCAGCAAATTTTAAAATCGTGCAAAAGTTTTAAACCTCCACCAAACTTCAAACTTTTTTGAGAATCTTCAAATTCGAACTTAATTCCAACTGAGAGAAAATGGCTTCAATGAACAAACTGTGCGGTTCCTGTTGTGACGGATGCTCCTGCCGACCCCGCCTTAGCGTAGGAGTCGTCTACCCCAACGGAATGGTTGAACTCGCAAAGGCTTCCACCCTGGAGAAATCCCTCGGAGTCAACGCCCTATGTGGGTCCTGCTGCGGGACAGACTGTTGTCGCCCCCGTCTGAGCATTGGTGTAGTCTACCCCAGCGACGGAGAAGGAGAGCTCACTCCGGCCGCGCTCAGCAACTTCCTTGGCGGCACGCAGCTGTGCGGATCCTGTTGCGGGACAGACTGTTGCCGCCCGCGTCTCAGCATTGGTGTGGTCTACCCCAACGACACCGTTCAACTCGCCGAAGGAAGCGTCCTTGAGAAGGCCCTGGGGTTGACCGGCTTGTGTTGTGGCGGGTCCTGTGGCCCGTGCGGTTCGTGTGGCCCGTGTGGTGGCGATTGTGGCTGTGGGCCGTGCGGCTCTTGTTGCTGTCCGAGACCCAGACTGAGTGTCGGTGTTGTCTATGATGGTAGCCAGAAGTTCTGAAGGAGAGACCGGGGAAAGAAAATGTCCAAATTCGCTGTGTGATTTTAATTTGACAAAATTTTATATTATATTTTAATGTGTATTCCTTATCTCTAATCATAACAATCTATTAATCAGTAATCAGGGCTCTAAATCTGATGAAACTATCTAACCATTACGGGTTTCGTCCGGTATATGAAGCAGATTTTCGAATTTGAATATTTCAGAAACGGTACGGATAATTTTTTGAGACTAAAAATATGTAAATTAACAATAATTAAGTTAGGCTCACGAAAACATGGAAATGTCGGTATACATAGCTCATCTAATAGCTTAATATCTGTATTATGAATAATTATGTCAGTCTTTTGGCTCTTTTTCTCCATCAATGTTATAATTGCTGTATCTACCCATGATTGTATCTAAACAATCTCTCTTACCTTTTCTTAATCACTTCATCAAGTTAAACATTCAGTACAATACATAAGGTCTTGATTTCCGTTCACGACAAAGTTCGCCTTGTCTTTGCCCACAAGACCGTAAACATATGCCCCGAACATACTGGGTGAAGGATAGACATTAATCGTTGAGCAAATTTTCTATTCAACACGTTGTACGCGCGTTTATGTTAAACTGTGAGGTATGCCAAAAATATTGAGGATGACTTTTTCCCCTCATGCTATATTTTAATTTTAAATTGAACCTTTTGTGTATTTATTTGTCTTCTACAGGGTCTAAATTAGCATCCTCAGCAGTCTACAGAGAAATGGGTGTCTGATAAGTTCCCATTAGGGGTGTAGAGTTCTGGGTTCGATTCCCAGGACAAACGAAAGTCACAATATTCAATTGCATAACCTGCTGGAATGTTTAGGTAGTACAAAAATTCTGCTTATCGTGGGAATCGAACCCACGACGTTATTCCAAAGGATTTTGAACCCCAATCCTTCCAACACAGACATACACGGAAGTAAAGTATTCCTCATAGGTTTTCGCAAAGATGCTGTCTTTTCTTTCGGATTTAATTTTGGCTGAATAAATTAAGTACCTACGAAAAGAAACTAGGTGCACCATATTTTCTGTTATTCCTCGCTCCGTCTCCAACAGCCTAAATCAGGGGAAGTAACCCAATAATAGAGTTCTTCCACCCTAAACTTGTGGCACCCTGTCACCATTTTTTTTTCTCTCAGTGAGGATAAAGGGAACTGTAACAATGAAGGTCTCATCGTCCTAAAATCTAAGAGAATCACAGGAAAAATCCAGTCATTCTGAGAACGAACTTCATCTGTTTAGGGTGGGAATCGAACCCGCAACCTAGCCCTTACAAGGCAGACGCGCTACCTTGCAAGCGAACTAGGCTTGGCTCTCAGGTACACTTTGCTTTAGATTGTGTTTCTTGCGTAGGATTGAAAGTTTGTGTAACCATTTCGGCAGCTTGTGTCCGGGCAACGGTCATTCCGAAATTGCAGGCCAGTGGAACCTTCCTAAAGGTGTGTCCACACAGGCCAGTAGAACCTTCCTAAAGGTGTGTCCACACATAGTCAACGGCCGTCGACGTGAATCGGAGTGTCCCTCAAAGATATGCTTTTATAATTATAAAGAACTATATAATTTTTGTCGGATTTTTACGGGCACCTGTTGTACAAGTAGGAATTTCTTGATTGAGTCCATCAGTAATAAAATTTCCATCATTAGTATTTTTATTCATTTAGTTATGGGTAGTTTATTTTGGAATATTTTTTTTGAGAGGTTATTTGAGGCTATCAAATGCATAGTTTTGATAAAATCTACGTACTACAGCTGTTTTTTTTTTACGTTTTGTTAATGATTTGAGGAAATATTTTCGTATATTTTTCACGGTCAGGATGGGTAGATGTAAATTTTGAGAGACCCCATTATTTTATAGACCTATAGTTTCCACGATTGTCTGCCTGAAACCAGTCCAGTCAGTTCTTCGTGGATCTCTATAGATTGCCTGTTCTATACCAGTACCTTTTTCTGTAAGCACTGGTAAGCAATTTTTATTACTAATGAGATCTTCGGACGGAGATTTGAGGAAATATTTTCGTATATTTTTCACGGTCAGGATGGGTAGATGTAAATTTTGAGAGAACCCATTATTTTATAGCCTTTTTCTGTAAGCATTTGAGGAAATATTTTCGTATATTTTTCACGGTCAGGATGGGTAGATGTAAATTTTGAGAGAACCCATTATTTTATAGCCTTTTTCTATAAGCACTGGTAAGCAATTTTTATTACTAATGAGATCTTCGGACGGAGTTTTTTTTATGGGTTTTTATTCCTCGTTTGGACTCATCCCATAAAATTATGGGCCGAGGTAAGCTCTACCAAAACAGTCGTAAAATTTCCAACATGAATTGCATGCTGGAGTTATGATTTGTTTTGGATGTGTTGGTTGGCATGTTGGTGCAGAAGCCAACGGTATTTACAATCCTAGGGCAAGGGGCCAACGGTATTTACTATCCTAGGGTAAGGGTGGAAGAGCTCTTCCAGGAGAACCACGTATAACAGCTGAATCGTAATCCATAAGAATATTTACTATCCTAGGGTAAGGGTGGAAGAGCTCTTCCAGGAGAACCACGTATAACAGCTGAATCGTAATCCATAAGAATAACTAATAAACTAATAATCAATCAAAATGGTCTTGAGGAAATTCACGCAACGGAACTTATGACGCTTTATGACTTGTCAAGGTCACCAAGGAGTTTATGACGGTTTATGGCTTCCTTCTGCTCTCTGGTCCGTTACTTATTTATTTAAATGCAGATTGGTGGTAGTACAGTGACTGACTGATATGGGGAAGTCCTGTCCCGAGTTAGTAGTCGAACAAATTTGTTTTGAGATTATAAACAGATTGGTGGTAGTACAGTGACTGACTGATATGGGGAAGTCCTGTCCCGAGTTAGTAGTCGAACAAATTTGTTTTGAGATTATAAAAGGGTTATTTGATTCAGAGCAGATGTGAATTCAATTTTTACTTCATGTATCATGTGTTTTGCATCGAGAAAGGCAGAAGACTAAAGGCAGGTTTCGTAGAACAGTTTTCAGGGTCCCTTCGTCCATAAAAACTACGTCCTCACACTGACCTCAGAAAACTAATTTAATATTCACAATCACAATGTTGGAAGAGGATCTAGATCTGTTAGAATTATCCGGATATATAAACCCATAAACCACCATATTCTAATCACTGCACATGATGGATATCAATCACTATAAAGAGATACCAACTTATTAACCTTCATTGTAAAGAGACAACTTTAGATATAATTCTATTTTGCCCTATTGTATAGAAATATATATAACATTGGATAGATATAATGCTATTGTAATGAGACTAATCAGATGAGGCCTGACTTTGACAAGGTAAAGGTCGTCAGGTAACCATGACAACGGAAAGGTTCTTACATACACAATCCGGTGATCAGTGCATCGTGAAGATGGGTATCACTTGGAATGAAACCGGAATTCAGAATCGGACAAAGAGAATTCAGTCGGATAGAGGAAAAATCGCTCAGTTAAAACTTTGGGGTAGACCACCTTCCAGTAGGTATTTAGGTACGTTAAAAATATCCGCATTTTTTAATGCTTCATAGAGTTTTTGTACTGCTAACTTACGTGACGATGATTGAAACGTAAGACGTAAGTTATTGGACGAGTTTTCGTCCAATAATGGGACGCCAATTTTGGTTGCAAAAAATCTTTAATAACTTCGAGGTTTTGACTCTTTTGACGTGATTTCATAGTTTATCTACCCGTAAGAGGGGAAAAACTTTAAACTCGCTCTAGTCGTTCAACAAATCGACTACTAACTCGTAAGTATTTATATTGTATCCTTGTCACAATAGCGGATTAGCGTACCTACTGATTAACTGCTTGGATGATGAAAACTGTGCTAAAATCTTTAATAACTTCGAGGTTTTGACTCTTTTGACGTGATTTCATAGTTTATCTACCCGTAAGAGGGGAAAAACTTTAAACTCGCTTTAGTCGTTCAACAAATCGACTACTAACTCGTAAGTATTTATATTGTATCCTTGTCACAATAGCGGATTAGCGTACTGATTAACTGCTTGGATGATGAAAACTGTGCTTTGTATTATAATCCTCTGAGGAAAATTAGCACTGGGATTTATGCAGATGTAATGGATAGAACAGGGTTGTCCAACCTTTACGCACCCGAGGGCCACAAGAGATCAAAGTAGAGAGTCTGCGGGCCGCAAAGTTAAAAATTCAACTCACAGGTGGGGCCTTCTACACGGGCCTTTGCGGGCTTTCGCGGGCCGCAGAAATGAACTCGCGGGCCGCATGCGGCCCTTGGGCCGCGGGTTGGACAGCCCTGGGATAGAAGATATATGGCACTCATCAGAGAAGTGAGTGATCGTGATGCGGGCCGCATGCGGCCCTTGGGCCGCGGGTTGGACAACCCTGTACTAATAGATCATAGCGCACCTATTGGTCAAGCCGCCAATGTGGAATTCTATTGATAAAGGGTATCAAATGTCAACAAGACAATATTGGCACTGCTTAGGCTAGCGCTAGACTAACATATGAATTGGAATAACTTACTGCTTCTACGAATAGACTGAACTGACTAGGTACAGTAGAAACGTTGGAATTGCTTCTTAGAATATGTATAGTCAGCGGAGATAGAATAGAATATACCCTGCTAATACTGCCAGAATGAGACTGAAAAGTCCCTTTACTCTCCCGCAGGATAGACAAAGCTGACCAGAACAGCTCAGTCTTTCTTCCTCTTCTTATCTCTCCTTGCCCTCCTTTATCTCCATCTTTCAACTCCTCCTCCTCTTCTTCCTTATCCTTCTCCTCCCGTTCTTCCCCATTGTTGCTACTATTCTTTATTTTTTAATTAACTCAATTTTTTTAAAAAATCCCTCCTCCTCTTCCTCCCTCTTCTCTTCCCGAAAGCCATTATTAAAACTTTAATCCCTGTGTTGTTTAGGACGAGGAGGGAGGGGGAAATAACACAAAAGAAAATTCCCCCTCTTTTCCCAGACTTCCTTCTCCCCCTCATTTTTTTTTGTCTTTGACGAAAAAAATACAAAAATGAAACTTTTGTAACAAACGAAAAAAATATTTTCATTTTTTTTTCTCCTCCTTCTCCAACCCTTTCTCCTTTGTGAAATTTGAATACAACGATGAAGCCTGTGCTTTCTCCCTGTTTTGTGATTACAATGGGGTTTTGTAACGGGAGAGAAAGTGCTGCCACTTTTCGTATTTTTCTCCCATCAAAGGAGTCAACTACAGACTAAAATAATATAGAAAGTAAAAAAAGTGCACTCTGAATTTCGACTGCTGATTTGTGTAATGAATTGTGCATGTCATATTCAAATTGAATGCATACAAATGCAGATTATTCTTTGCAGTAAATATAAATATGCATAATTGATCGTGATGGATGAGCAGGTGGCAAACTAATTTCCCATTATCAAGATTTTCCACTTTTGAATAGAAGGGTCAAGGACAAGCGATGCAGCTATTCTATGCACGGCATGTTGGCTAATCTGTTTTTATTGTAATTGGTAATAAGGAGATAAATTCCTAGATACTGTGTGGCGCAAACTACATTGAATCTTGTGGTTAGTACGGTGGAAATCAGATTACTCAGATCTAGGGGTTGGTGCTTCGAGTCCAGGTCAAGTTGTAAAAAATTAGCAAAAAGTTGGTAGGTAATTAGGTATCTTTTTAAAGGGGAAAAAATAATGAAATCGTGTTCTTGAGAATCAGTTAAGACATTTTTTTTTTGGCAGATATAGATAGCTTCCTCATAGCGGACTCTCTGACCTATGAAACAGAAGAACACGTTTCGTATGAATCACCCTATAGTTTTTTATTTGCACATATCCTGTATTTCTATGAGACTGAAGGCATCCTGTAGTCTCAATTTATTGTTTTCGTGGCGACAAATATTTTTGCGATTCATATTGATTTGCTTCGTACAAAAAGATCCTGTGGGCTCTATTGCTTGATAGATTTGCCTGAATCCTTTTGATTGATCAGATGAAGATCTGAAGTCAAGGTGGAATTTATTAGATTTAGTCATTTATCGCAGGACAAATCGAAAAATGCCCCTTGTTATCTTTTGCGGAAAATCAGGTATCCACTGAAGAATTTCATACGCGTATACCTAATTGGTCATTTATCGCAGGACAAATCGAAAAATGCCCCTTGTTATCTTTTGCGGAAAATCAGGTATCCACTGAAGAATTTCATACGCGTATAGCTAATTATAATTATGTTAATTTGGGGGCTGAATCATTTTGATGCGTGTGATAGAAGAGATTGTAAGATTGTGAGAGTCATTAACGACTGATGGAAGGATTTTTTTTCTTCTTTTTCTAGAGGGCTATGAGTTGCTCACTGCTCATAAATTTACCACTTAATGGCCTGTCACCGTCCCCATTTTCATAAATGCCCACTCCAATAGCTGAATCCTCCATTTTCTACTATCACAAACTGTGGATTTTAAATTTCTAATCGATAGGTACAAAACCAAACCAAATAACCAAATGGTCGGCTAATAGAGGCATCCCAATTTCAGAGATCTCAATCTTTAATGAAGATGAGTTTAAAAAAAGAAAAAAAAAAGAAAAAATCTTCCATAAAATCTCCAAGATAGTTGCCGAAACGCAAAAAGACCTGGAAATTGCACCAATAAAATAATGGATATAAAACGACTTTGCATACATAATACAAATAATTAGTACCTATATCAAACTGATGGACATGTGGTAGTAAACTGTTTTTGAAAACTTTAGGAACCGAATATTTACCTAATGGCTTTTGCTATAAGTAGGGGAACACGGGGTAAAACGGTACATCGGGGCAAAACGATACCCCGCCCTTTTTAGGAGCTAGGAAGTGCTGACCTCTCTTGGATGGACTAGGAACTATTCCTGCAAGTGTTATCTTTGTTTTGATATGTGGTTGATTCTCATATCTTTTGTTTTCGAAGAGTACGGAGGTTTTTCGATTTCACGAGTGCTTGATGTAATTTTTTATGATGTTCAAATCACTGTCAGTAATACTATTTTAATAGTTAATTAATATTTTACAATTTATATCGAAGGTAATAGGTCTGCATTGTATAATCAACGAGTAAATTCTTTAATTTTCAATATTTTATAAAACTTGTGAAATAATTTTCCAGAAATGACGCTTTGGGGCAAAATGGTTTTTTTATGGTCTGGGGCAGAATGGTACGTGCCCAGGGTTCCATTCTGCCCCAAGGTGTTTTGTGTGTATATGGTATATAGAACCATTTTGCCCCAGCCTTGGGGCAAAACGGTCTTTTTTGGTATCCTCATAAAAATATTTTTAGTTTTTTTCCAGTGATACATATATCGTTCTTGTCTGATCTAATTTGTTGCCGAAATAATACTTTTTTTGTTACAAAATTACATATCTGTGTGACTTTTATTTTTTTAGTTGGGACCTCATAAGCACTAGAGGTGCCATTTTGCCCCGCGTTCCCCTATAAGTACCACAGCCCAGTTAGCTTAGTTGGTAGTGCGTCTGCCTTGTAAGCGCTAGGCCGTGGGTTCGATTCCCACCCGGGGCGGATTTTATCCTGACTAGTGCGTCTGCCTTGTAAGCGCTAGGCCGTGGGTTCGATTCCCGCCCGGGGCGGATTTTATCCTGATGGGATAATGTTCGTTCCCGGGACGGCTGGCTTTCTCCTATCCTGTCTTCCTTCTCTCTTCGATTTCGGGACGATAAGACCATAGCAGTTACAGTTCCCTCTGTCAAACCTCTTAAAAAGAGTAAAAAAGCACGAGGGGGCAGGGAGGCATTAAATACTGCCCTATTTGAAGTAGACACCACAACGAGACTTTACCATCCTGTCAACAGGTCTGCGTTTGTGATTTATGAAGTTGAGTTTCATCATAAAAATAATAATAAAATAATAAACAGGGAAAAGGAGAGAAGGTTTTTTTACCCTTATTGATGGCATGTATTGAACATAATTATAAATGTTATCCAATACATCCACAAGTACTATGTATGACTAGTATAATGGAGTATATCACTAAGCATTTACTTACTTCAATTTACATAATTGTAATAGTTATTACACAGGTAGTAAGTACTATAAGTACCATTAAAGTTTCGCACGTCAAACTTAAATAAAAAAAAGTATCAGAAATTTTAACTGTGCCCTAAGGATACTGCGTTTAGGTACTTGTTTTTTTATTATTATTATTATTTTAATGTTTATGGAGCAATAATTGCACCCATTTATTTATTGAAAACATTTAGGTACATGTTTCGTGCAAGATTCACTCTAACTCTAAGGAGTCAAAGGTGGCTGCAGTAGGTACTCAATACTCATCAAGTATTTGGCCCGCAATGTCAGCAAAGAATTTATTTCAGAAGGAACACGGAAACGAGGGGGCAGGGAGGCATTAAATACTGCCCTATTTGAAGTAGACACCACAACGAGACTTTACCATCCTGTCAACAGGTCTGCGTTTGCGATTTATGAAGTTGAGTTTCATCATAAAAATAATAATATAAAAATTAACAGGGAAAAGGAGAGAAGGGTTTTTTTACCCTTATTGATGGCATGTATTGAACATAATTATAAATATGTTATCCAATACATCCACAAGTACTATGTATGACTAGTATAATGGAGTATATCACTCAGCATTTACTTACTTCAATTTACATAATTGTAATAGTTATTACACAGGTAGTAAGTACTGGTGGTAAACACGGAAAAGAACGACCACAGGGCAGTGCTAAAATACATTTATTTCTAATGCGTTTTAATGGATAGATTTCGAGTACTTACAAAATTATATGTATGTAGATTGAGCCGGTTTAGATTTACCGATTGTTCTTCAAAGAATACCTATACCTAATATGATATGATAGGATCTTACATTTAAAATTTAGACCTAATGTACCATAAGGTCCCACAACCTGGAACACGGAAAAGAACGACCACAGGGCAGTGATAAAATACATATTTCTAATGCGTTTTAATGGATAGATTTCGAGTACTTACAAAATTAATAATTATATGTATATAGATTGAGCCGGTTTAGATTTACCGATTGTTCTTCAAAGAATATACCTAATATGATATGATAGGATCTTACATTTAAAATTTAGACCTAATGTACCATAAGGTCCCACAACCTGGCTATCTTGATTGATTGACAGGCGGGAGTGACATTGATCTTGAGAATTCGGACTTCCTAGTCCATTATCAGAACCACAGAGCCATTACGCTGACAACTTCAACCGTATCGAAATTCTAGAATATTCTAGATAGATTGGATATAGGCGGTGTTGCAGGTTGCAGGTAACATTGAAGATATGAATGATATGGTACAGTGCAATAGTATACAATCTTAATAAATAAAATTAGAGAACCTTATTAATTTTCAATGGAAACGTAGAAAAAGATATAACATTTTTTTTTTTTTTTTTAATAAGAAACAGCGAGAAGTTATACTATGAAAATAACGCCAAATTCGACTAAATTGTTGCAATAAAATTAGAGAACCTTATTAATTTTCAATGGAAACGTAGAAAAAGATATAACATTTTTTGAAAATAAGAAACAGCGAGAAGTTATGCTATGAAAATAACGCCAAATTCGACTAAATTGTTGGATATTGCATACACAGAAACATGTACATGTATGTCTGTCTGTTACGGCGCTGTTAGTACTCTGATGGACCTTTTGTTGTCCTCTTTTCACGAAAAAACGGCTTGACCGATTTTGATGAAATTTTTTGTGGTTGTTGAGAAGAGTACTGAGGGTGACATAGGCTATTTAAATTTGTCATATTCCATCCCGATTCGAAATGGCAGCACCTCAAAGTTATGACTCTTATGCCCCGCTGATCCCATACAAAGGACGGGTCAACCACTACCCTAATTCAAAATGGCAGCACCTCAAAGTTATGACTCTTATGCCCCGCTGATCCCATACAAAGGACGGGTCAACCACTAGTTATACATGTGTCTCCAATGGCAGCACCTCAAAGTTATGACTCTTATGCCCCGCTGATCCCATACAAAGGACGGGTCAACCACTAGTTATACATAATATGTGTCTCCCTTGCTTTATTCCTACGTCTTCGATGTCTACTGTTAGGGTCAGCTCTCCTTGTTCGCAGGTGATAAACTCTTCTATTTGAACTCTGAACTCTTCTTTTTCTATGGTGCAGTGCAGAGTCCTAAATAAAAATAAACGCGGCATCGTATGATGGTAAAAAGATATGGTACCATCATACGATTTACGAAGTCCCCAGTGCCTATTATGACCGTCGGAGCGTGTGTGGCGGAAAAAGCTTCAGACCTATGTAGGTCTGAAAGTCTCCACTATTATGCCAGGTTTGGTCCTCATTTTACAGACAAATAAAAAACTGAAAGTCTCCACTATTATGCCAGATTTGGTCCTCATTTTACAAGACAAATAAAAAATCTCCACCTTCATTCTCATGAGTCATAAGTTCATAACTAGTCACAAGATTCATAAAGAGTCTTTTCATAACCCACTCAGACATGGAGAATTACTGACCCTGGAGGTCCTTGTCGTTGGGTTGGGTAGAAGAGCACCTCGGCATCGGAACCGGACGTACGTGCTGAGCGTGGCGGAAAAAGCTTCAGACCTATGTAGGTCTGAAAGTCTCCACTATTATGCCAGATTTGGTCCTCATTTTACAAGACAAATAAAAACTCTCCACCTTCATTCTCATGAGTCATAAGTTCATAACTAGTCACAAGATTCATAAAGAGTCTGTTCATAACCCACTCAGACATGGAGAATTACTGACTGAAAGTCTCCACTATTATGCCAGATTTGGTCCTCATTTTACAAGACAAATAAAAAATCTCCACCTTCATTCTCATGAGTCATAAGTCACAAGATTCATAAAGAGTCTTTTCATAACCCACTCAGACATGGAGAATTACAAAAGTTTGTACTCGTTTTTCGATTGCAAATATTTCAACGGGTTACTTTCTGGTGTTCTCGTGTTGAGCCAGCACCTAAATGGGAAGTATTGTGTCTCTTCTCGCCCATCTGATGAGAGGCATACTACGGGATGGGCATGCTACGACACAGGCCACATGCGTCTAATGTAGCAGTTGTTTCATTGCTAAGAAATAAAAACGGCGGTGGAACAAAAAGGTCTGTGCGACCTAGTTGTATCACACCGCCGAAATGTGTTTGGCGAAAAAAGAGTCCTAATTTTTTGACAAGGCCTCTCTGACAATCTGAAAGTTGGAATTTTTTTTCGACACACTATTTTTAGCGGTCTTACATACCTAGGTCGGATAAACCGAGATCTCTCCGATAGTCACAGAGAGTGAGGGGCTGACCTAAGACCCTGTTTAGAATGCAGGGGTTAAAGAGACTTTTTAGCCTCATTCGAGCAGGATTCACAAGGCGTCCACGCTGCACTGGTTTACTAAGTAGGCTTTTACCTGGCCACTCAACTCCACTGGCAATCTCATTCGATATCAAACGTTCCCAGAAAACAGTACTCTCTCCAGCAAATTTTAAAATTGTGCAAAAGTTTTAAACCTCCACCAAACTTCAAACTTTTTTGAGAATCTTCAAATTCGAACTTAATCCCAACTGAGAGAAAATGGCTTCAATGAACAAACTGTGCGGTTCCTGTTGTGACGGATGCTCCTGCCGACCCCGCCTTAGCGTAGGAGTCGTCTACCCCAACGGAATGGTTGAACTCGCAAAGGCGTCCACCCTGGAGAAATCCCTCGGAGTCAACGCCCTATGTGGGTCCTGCTGCGGGACAGACTGTTGTCGCCCCCGCTTGAGCATTGGCGTGGTGTATCCCAGCGACGGGGAAGGAGAGCTCACTCCCGCCGCGCTCAGCAACTTCCTTGGCGGCACCCAGCTGTGCGGATCCTGTTGCGGGACAGACTGTTGCCGCCCACGTCTCAGCATTGGTGTGGTTATACTGTGTGTTTCAGAGAAAAGTGCTATTTTGTTGGCAAGGAGAGAGGTGTGTTTACTCTCAAGTAGTAAGTAGTAGGTATCTCAACTGTCACCAGAGCTACCCAGTAATTTGCAAATAAACAAAAGGCATATTTATGTCAGCAGTTCTGGGGGCTCTTGAACTTTCCATTCTCCAGATTCATGGCAGTCGAAGTCTGTGGTGAAAGCAGTTTATCTTCCAAGTATCAATTTCTTGTAAAACCGTCTCTGATTGCTACTCAGGTTCTTTTGTAAACTCTCCCCAATGTCCTCAAAAGTACGCCCCAATTTTATTTAGCTAGGACCAGCCACTCACTATCAGGTAGACCTGACAGGCGGACCTGATCAGGTGTACCTGTCAAAACTACGTGATAGTCACCCATCTAAATACAAACTCCGCTCGACCTTCCTTAACATCACTGCTCTAGAGGTGTTAGCAACCCACAGCCCTTGGCTAGATTATGATTAATCCTCATAAGAGTCATATTAAGATTAGTATTATTTAATCATAAGACTGTAAATAAATTAGCGACTGGGATTAGTGAACTAGTTAATATTAATGATAGTGATTTTAATTGGGTAATTATCTTCAACATGGATTAGAATAAAAACACCCTAATTAATGGGATAAAACCTTGCTCATTAATCTCTAATTTCCTTCTTAGAAACAACTTCTTTTTCCCATCTATCCATTAAGAATTAATATAGTAAAGATAAAGATATATTTAAATTTATTAAAGATTTTTCTATACAATCTACCTATGTTTAATATTCGTAGGTGAATTAATGGGATTAAAGATACCTAAATTTAATATTGCCAATATCTACCTTTTGCTTTTTGAAGAAAGATCTTGTGTGAAAGAAAAGTGGACTTGACATCTCCACTAACAAAAATCTGGTGTGAACATCACACGACTTTCTATTACATTTGCAGAATACGTAGGTGTTTGAAAAGATTGCTCATTAATCTCTAATTTCCTTCTTAGAAACAACTTCTTTTTCCCATCTATCCATTAAGAATTAATATAGTAAAGATAAAGATATTTAATTTAGGTATTAAAGATTTTTCTATACAATCTACCTATGTTCAATATTCGTAGGTGAATTAATGGGATTAAAGATAAATTTAGTATTGCCAATATCTACCTTTTGCTTTTTGAATCAAGATCTTGTGTGAAAGAAAATTGGACTTGACATCTCCACTAACAAAAAAGAGTAAACATATTAGTACGTATTAGTGGATGTGCCTGGTTTACAAACAATTCAATAAATTCATATCTCCTGCCTTTTGAAGAAAAATCTTGTGTGGAAGAAAAGTGAATTTGTCATCTCCACTAACAAAGGAATAAAAATATTAGTATTAGTGGATATGCCTGATTTACAAGTAAATTTAATAATTTCAATGTCCTACCTCTTATTTTCTGGACGAAAAATCTTGTGTGGAAGAAAAGTGAATGTGACATCTCCACTAACAGAGACAATCACATTATTATAATGTAGTATGCATTAGTGGATGTGCTTCATTTACAAGAATTTTATTTTCACATTATTCGTTGGTATTTTCACACTATTTGTTTTCCAAAAGTACTTTGTTGCTAAAAAGTGACAGGAAAAAGAGCAAAACACATGAGATACCTACAAGAAGTACAAGAGGGGCAAAAAAGGAAAAGAGAAGAAATGTCGTCAGTAAAAGAATGGGGAAACATTCCGTGGAAAAACAATGGGATTTCTCATTTTGAATGTCTTTTCCTTTGAAAATGTGGGAAATAATTGGTACCAAAAGTTACCAACTTTGTTGGCAATAGTCCTTTCAATTTAATTTACCAACTTTTTCGTTACCTTTGTTATTATTATTTTACTTTACATAATATCTTCCTCGGTGGTGTAGTAAAGGTACTTGTCTGGCAATCAGGAGGACGTTGGTTCAATCCCCTGTTCAGTTTCTTGCTGAATTCATTGTTGACTTCAGAGCATTCACGGATAAATTTCGATACAAGATCAACCAACATTTTAACATGAACCTTTATTCACGGGAGCTAGACGTTCTATGTCTCCTTGGCTTTATAAACTTTAGTCACCCTTTGAAACTTTTTATTACTACATGACCCCTACAACAAAGAAACCCTAATTTTTATTACAATTTTAATGTTCCTATAATGATCCAATATTCTAATCTAATGTAGGTCTATCACGTGCTACGTATAGGTAGTTCTCACGCCCTTCTCTCTCTCCTTATTTCTTTCTTTCTCTTAATCCCTCTCTGCCACTGTCTCCTCTTTGTCTCTCTCCCTCCTCTTTTTCTGCATTGTACGAGTATTCTGGGGCTAAATAGGAAGGTATAAGACCTTCCCATTTCTTACCTACTTAACTTACCTTTACAAATTGCATTGTTTGTACGGCTTTCATTTTTACTTATTTTTCAATCCTTTTCTGTTTTTCTTCCTTATTCTTATTCACCTTCTTTCCCCTTCTATTTCTTTTTTCCTTCCTTTTCTCTTCCTCCTCCTTCTCCTCTATTATTTTGTTCTCGTCCTAGATTCTTCTTCTTTTTCTCCTCCTTCTTCTTCCTCCTCTTCTCGTTCTGACTTATATTTCTTCCAGACAGCCAGACAAGTTTCTCAAGAATAACAGTGGAGATATTAAACCCACTTGTCATTTTCTTCATAATGAATGATACCTCGGAAAATATTGGAAGAGAAGAGAATTCTTTTAATTAATTTCTTTCTTCCTTTTTCTCTCTTTCCTTTTCCTTGTTTTTCTTTTAATTTTCTAAAGTGAAATGGCGAATAGAGACGTTGTGGAATTTTCTTTGTTCTCTTTTCTATTTCATTTTTATTTCGCTATAATTTTTCTCTTTTCCATTTGATTCTAATTTCGTTGGAATTTTTACATCAGGCAAAAGGACCAGCGGCAGCTCTACGTGAAAAAAATTAGGGAAAAATCTCATTCGTAACTTTTAAATTTATAGGTAGATATAGGTAATACATAATAATACAGACTTAGGTAACAATTAGGTATAATATAGGTACTCTTGGGTACTGTCGCTGTAGAATATTAGCTACACACACCTACCTTTTTCGAAGCTGGAACTTTTTCGAATGAAGCTCTGATACTATTGGGTTTGGCCGTAAATCATGGGCTTATGTCACTCAGGAATTTACTAGTAAAAAAAAAACTCAGAACCATTCAGCGGAGCTTATAAAAACCGGCTGGCAAGTCTTGATTGCCAAGTTCACACGTGCGAGCAAAAAAAAAAAAAAAAAAAAAAAAAAAAAAAAAAAAAAAAAAAAAACTGTAGAAGAAGAAAGAAATAAACCTGAAGAAGAATAATCAAAACATCAACAAAAACAACAACAACAATAACAATGAGAAAACGAAGAAAGAAGAAGACGAGGAAGAAGAAGAAAAGGAGGGTGACCAAGATGAAGGAAAAAGGGAGGAGAAGGATATGGAAATGAAGAAGAAAAGGAGGAGAAGAAGAAGAAGGAAGAGGAGAAGGAGGAGAACAAGAAAAAGATGAAGAAGAGCAAGAAAAAATAGACTTTTCTTTTTCTCTCCTTATTTTGAGTATTTTCCAACCTCATTTGGTCTGTGGGATTTCATTCGGATCGTTTCCTGACTGAGTTTTACAGTTAGTTCATTCACCTATTTATTAAAAAGGTTAGGTTAGGCTTAGGTCAATCCAAAGACGCTAAAAGTCACTTAGATACATACCTACCTACTTATTTGTGAAATTTTTCTGCGTTCAAATATTTTAATCTCTTTAATTCTGAAGAAGATATCAGAGTCTTCTTAATTCTGAATTAGTCCGAAATAAAGCTGTCAAAATAGTGGCGGTTTAATCCTCTTAGCCTGATACTACGCTGAGGACAGAAAAATTGCTAAAATACCAGAGGTTATTATTATTATTTTTTTTCTTTGACTTTGACTTGAGAACTCTGTTTTGACTCTGTTTTGCATGGGTCAAATCCAGCAACTTTTGAGTCACTTGTACTGGGCCAAGTGACTTTGAACTTGGTACCTACAGTCCTACATGTATTTTGGGATTTGGGTGAGAATAGAATACTCTATCAGGAAATTTGGGAGTGTAGGTAACTAATTACTAGGTACCTACCTAATAATTACCTATATGTATACCTAATTGAAAAAAAATTCTTCTTCTTCTAATTTTCTTTTCAAATTTTCACTTGCTTGTTTCATCATTAATAATTTTATTTTTCTAATTTGTCAAATTTCGTCAGTCATGGTGCATTTCTGTTTTGCCAGAGGTATCTCTCTCTCACTCCCTCTCTCTCCCTTCCTCCCTCTCTCTCCCTCCCTCTCCCTCCCTCTCCCTCTTAAAAAAAACAATAATATTCTCCACAAAAACCAGAAAAACCAAAACCAATTCTTCACAAAAACCAGACAAACCAAAACCAATTCTCCACAAAAACCAGAAAAACCAAAACCAATTCTTCACAAAAACCAGACAAACCAAAACCAATTCTCCACAAAAACCAGACAAACCAAAACCGATTCTCCACAAAAACCAGAAAAACCAAAACCAATTCTTCACAAAAACCAGACAAACCAAAACCAATTCTCCACAAAAACCATGACACATGAAGCGGAAGATAAAAGCAGTGCCGAGGGTGCGAAGAAAATTGAGGGAACCTGCCCCCCTAGCTACCCCTCTTGATTGGGATCTATTTGAGCTTTTACAACCCCTCTCCTCTAGAATAGAATATACCTTGTTTATCCTGCCAGAATGAGACTGAAAAGTCCCTTTACCCTAGCAGTCTAAACAAGGTCTCGTTTATTTTCTGGGTTTAATAACATAGCATGTATCTATAACAAAAGTTTAATGAAATGCCTTGAATGAAATGTCCAGCATGATATTAGACTATTGAAAAGATTAAAAGTTGACCACTTTTTCAAAGAAAAACGATAATTTTTAAGTACTTAGATATATACGAGTATTGGTATTATTTATTTTTGTTTCAAAACACAATTATCATTAAGTTAACATTAAGTTTCCGTTCTACAATGTTACTTATTGTTGTTGTTGCTGTTGTTGTTGTTGGTGTTATTGTTGTTGTTTTTTGCTGTTGCTTGTTTTTCAACTCATGCAGAAGTTCCACCACTAATGGGCTAAAGATAACACTGCAAGTCTTTGTGATAAGAGATTCATCAGATTTCAAACAAAAAACACCGTTCTATAAAAGACTTTGGAGAGTGGAGGGGAGAGAAATTTCTAAAATCCAAACCGTAAAGATCGGAAAATTGCACACTACTCCATCAAAAAAATCGTAAAAAAATTATTGCGTTTTTAAGCTCGATCTCCATCCAGGGCGAACTGTATCCTAAAGAGTCAAAGTTGGTTCTCGGAACTGCTGGCTTTCTCCAGTCCTTCTTCCCTCTTCGCTTTCGGTACCATAAGACCCCCCCGCCTCCCGTTGTTACAGTTTCCACTATCGAGCTTCTTCTTCTTCTTCTTCTTCTTCTTCTTCTTCTGCTTCTCTTTCCTTATTTTCTCTTATTTTTCAAAATAATAAAAAAATAGAAATTAAAAAGTTAGCTGTTTAGTGAGTATTTCGTCAGTGAATAATTTTCTTTGCTCCCTCTTTTTAATACCAATGAAGGGGAAGTACATCAGGAAAGGGAGGGGGGGGAGAAAGAAAGGAAGGGGTAAATATTTGAAAAGATAAATTTCGCTACAAAGGGAGAAGATTGAAAGCTACCGAGGGGGATAACAAATTAAAATATTTGTAATCTCCGTTTAGAAATCAACATTAACAAATTTAGAAAGAAAACTAACCCTTTCTGTACTAATACTTAAGAGATCCTTACTTTGTAAGCAAGTAGGTAATTTTACATTCATGGGTATAGAATTAGAGATAGGTAATAGAACAGTTCATTTGGTAAGTATACTTAGGTACCTATATTAAAAGCCACTGAAATTTATACAAACCTTTTCCAATAAAAACAGAATTTCTCTGTCTAGTTCTTTCTCTTTCTCTCTCTCCCTCTCCCCCAAGTAGGTACCTATAAAACAACATTAGATACCTTTAAAAATCATGAATCAGAAGAGTACATAAACCACAATCGCACAACTCCTACGAATCTTTCGGTGGATACTTTCACCATATAGGTAATTTTCTCAAGGAAAATCACCAAGTACCCACCTACCAGTCCCGATAACAAATTAAAATATTTGTAATCTCCGTTTAGAAATCAACATTAACAAATTTAGAAAGAAAACTAACCCTTTCTGTACTAATACTAAGAGATTCTTACTTTGTAAGCAAGTAGGTAATTTTACATTCATGGGTATAGAATTAGAGGTAGGTAATAGAACAGTTCATTTGGTAAGTATACTTAGGTACCTATATTAAAAGCCACTGAAATTTATACAAATCTTTTCCAATCATCATCATCATTGTCAACCATTATCAATCCACTGCTGGATGAAGGTCTCTTCCAAGTTTTTCCAAACAAATCTATCTTCTGCTGTTTTCTTCCAATCATTACCGGCTATTTTCTTATCATCTTGCCATCTCAGAAATTCTGAGAAATACAGAAAGAACAGAAAATCTGTTTTTCCAATAAAAACAGAATTTCTCTGTCTAGTTCTTTCTCTTTCTCTCTCTCCCTCTCCCCCAAGTACCTATAAAACAACGTTAGATACCGTTAAAAATCATGAATCAGAAGAGTACCTACCTACATAAACCACAATCGCACGACTCCTACGAACCTTTCGGTGGATACTTTCACCATATAATTTTCTCAAGGAAAATCACCAAGTACCCACCTACCAGTCCTAAATTTGGAAAAAAAAAAAAAAAAAAAAAAAAATCCACAAAACCCAACCCAAAGCGGCATATCAAATAGGCAGTTATTTTAGTCGTCGCGTCGCGAGCCCATATTTTAGCATCAGTTTTGGATAGATCTAATTCTACCAAGAGATATTTTGGCTACAAGTCTTCGCTAACTATTGTTTAATTAAAATAAAATTCAGTAAAACATTTCGGAGCCTCTTCCATTGTCCTATTGTCTTGACTTTCGGAATTTAATTTATGTTGATAGCGAAAATGATGGGTTAGCCTTGATTTTAAAAAGCAAGGTTTTTATTACTATTTTATTCATTTATTATTTTGTGTTTATTATTACTTTTGTGTTTATTATTTTAAATTAATTTGGGGTTTCCATTCCTAACGGATTCTAGGGGACTCGGTTTTTTGACGTCCGTCGCACAGTTCTCAATCAATTCATCAATTCGGTTGATAAATTGTCCGTCAAACGGTGCCGCGTTAGGGTCATTCGGTGAAATTGGTTGAATTTGCATCTTAGGGTTGACAAACCGGTTTTCTCTTGATGACACCGGTTGGGCCGAAGTTTGGCGAGTCTTAAATTAAACTAACCTAATAAACTTTCTGGTAAGAGTAGGTGGAGGGGAAACATTACTAGATTATTACCTGTCCGTGTCCAGGGTTGTGTTTCTAAAATTTTGCAAAGTGTGAAGATTTTTATAAACGGGAGCCAGGGGTCTTTAGTAGCGGAAATTGCCAGACTGTAGGTATACGAACAAAGAACAAAATATATTTTCTTCTTTGTGTGTTAGTGGATGTGCCATATTTCCCTCCTAAGTTTTCCAAGTTTTAGTGGTGGATGTGACACTGACTCATTATCAATACTCTCCAATAGCTCAGACTACCCGTACCTATTGATGTGTCAGTTTTGTGTTACCTATTGATGTGTCAGTTTTGTGATGTGTTAACTAATTCAGCTAATGTATTTAATTAGCTGAATTGGTTAACCCATGTATATAACTAACTAATCCATTGATTTAACTAATTGTCTATTGATCTCATTGATTTAACTAATCTAATTATGAGTTAACTACCTGCCTAATCAATTGTTATTCCCTTTTATACTGAACTCGCACAAAAACCAGACAAACCAAAACCGATTCTCCACAAAAACCAGACAAACCAAAACCAATTCTCCACAAAAACCAGACAAACCAAAACTAATTCTCCACAAAAACCAGACAAACCAAAACCTCCCTCTTCTTGATTTTGTGGTAACAAAGGCGGTAGACAAACATGAAGAGAGAGAGAGAGAGAGAGAGAGAGAGAGAGACCTCTTTAGAATATTAGAGACTTTTGAGAGCTCTCTAAACAATGGGAAATAAGAGTAGGTTTGTTCTGTCTATATCTCGGGTTCTGTTATTATAAATTTATATCTTTTGTGTGTGGATGAGAAGAGAAATGGGGAGGCTATTTATCCCTGACGCTTATACAGGGTGGTACGATCTACAAATATATATACAGTTGCATAAGAACAAGAATATTACCCCCTTAAATTATAGTGAAGGCACAATGGTTTACGACTTTCACAATGTTGCTTAAAATGTGTGTTGATTAATATAATATTGCTGATTGAAAATCACGAATGTTTGTCAGAAATATTGTTCTCGTTCCTCACTTAATAGCTTAATACATCCTCGATAAATTTTATGAATATTACCCCCTTAAATTATAGTGAAGGCACAATGATGTACGACTTTCACAATGTTGCTTAAAATATGTGTTGATTCATATACATAATTGCTGATTGAAAATCACGAATGTTTGTCAGAAATATTGTTCTTGTTCCCCACTTAATAGCTTAATACATCTTCGATAAATTTTACGACTTGATCTGGACTCAGACCATCAACCTTACCATGTCACCCTGTAGAACTTGCCACTTCACAAATCTGTCTTGGTCTAAAAAAATTAGGGTTGATCTCTTTCACAATACAAGTATGCCTACAGGAATGGCATAATATCTTGGATACTAGCTGGTTGAGCCCTCATCATGCAACATAATAAGGTAAATATTTATTTCAATAGGAAATGCATATTTCATGTTCCTTGTCGACTTTCAAAACCTTCAACCTTCTGAAGGTTTTGAACCTTCACGAAACCGGGACAAGGCAAGGAGGGAATGTGTTGTCATCTTTCATCTTTTTTTTTTATCTAGGTATTCTTCTTTTTTTGGCACATTTTGAGTAAGTTGATTAGTAGGTAACCTTTTATTATGATCTTTTTATCATTCTTTTCTTTCTTTGAGTCTTTTTCTTTCTCTACTTTTTCTCCTTCTCTTCTAATTCTTGTCCCTCTCCTTCCTCTTAATATTCTTCTTCCTCTTTTGTATTCTCAAGTTTTCCTCCTTCTTCTTCCTCTTCCATTTCTTCCTCTTGTTTCTCATCATTCCTCTCCTTCTTCCCCCTCATCCTTGTTTCTTATTCTTTATTTTCCTCGACTACTTCTTCTTTCGTTCTTTTTCTTCTCATTTCTTCTTCTTCTCATTTCTTCTTCTTCCACTTCTTATTCAAACAAATTACAGTGTATGCTTTACCGGTGGGTTGTAGTGTCTGTGGTGATTTATGGGAATTTAAATCAGTCAGAGGTTGGTTGGAAGAGCACCTAGTTATTATCGAGTGAGAAGTAAAGTACTAATTCAAAGCGTACCCCAAAGTAGGGCAGTGGTACTGGAAGAGTGGCCGGGTACCAAATGTGGTCACACTGGTCACTCGTCCATACGGATTGGACTTTTGGTCCTAATATTTTACCTTGACCTATTTATCTCATAGAGCCAATAAAAGATACTATAGCTTGGAGACTATAATTTTTGTTTTCCTTCTTTTAAAGAGGTTTGATCGTTTGATAGAGCGAACTGAAACTGCTTAAGGTCTTACAGACCCGAAGAGAGGAGGAAGACAAGGTAGGCGAAAGCCAGCCTTTCCGAGAACAATCCTTACCCGTTGAGGATAAAATTGGCCCCGTTTGGCAATCGAATAGGCGACCTGTATAAGAGTTATCTCGAACAGTTTGTCCGATTTTAATGCAACGAAATAAAAATGTTCCACTCATTTCGCTCAAAGGAAACATCACTTACATAACTAACCAAAGTTGAATCATCGTTGTTTCATCCGTCGTCACTTCTTCGTCCTCCCACCGTCCCACATTCGGACCATCCACCCTTTTCGTTCCAAGCGTATCATTAGCGGACCACATTGGGTTCCAAGGTACTACTTATGAACTTTGAAAAGCCATTACGGGCGAAATAACAGGCAGGCATTGAAGTTTGAAAGCTCAACGTTTGACTAATGGCAGTAATAGACGCGGAGTAAATTATGTGCTTTCAGACCGAATTCACACCTTGGCAGAAACGAGTGTAGGGTAGGGTAATTCTTTGCTGTTTGAGCTGCAGGATTTAAGAATATGACCTTAAGCCAGCCACTCACTGTCAGGTAGACCTGAAAGGTACACTATTTAAATGAACTATTTAAAGTAATATTGGGAAATGAAGTTCCCAATGGACCACTAATGTTGAGCAATAGTGTGTGTGGTTGGTATCTGGGCGATCATAGTGCTATCGCCGCAGGTTTCATTGACTGTTTTTTTTTTTTTTTTTTTTTTTTTAAGAAAATGAAAGATGAAGAAATTGGCCATAAAAACCTCTCTATTCTCTTGCCATGGGTTGGGCCCACCCGATATAACGCGATTCAAGTTCCGGGGATTAAATCTGATGTGGCACAACCCAATGACACCTCTCCTTATGGGCGCTTAGGAAACGATACTGCCTATCGACCATTTTACTTTTTTCCTTTACTGCATTGTTCTTGATACAACTTTTTCTCTGGTCTCCTTTTAAAATGAACGAAAAAATCCAGGTTTTTCTTCTCCTGGAAAGTTAAAATCGTAAATGTGTTGAGTACCTATACATAGGTATGTAGGTACTTAAATCTTTGCTTGTTCCCCATTTGAGACACTTGACAAATTTTATGACTCGAACCACCAATGTACAGACCCAGCGGGTTAAGCATTACACCATCTGAGGTTGGCTAAAGTTATCGAAATGGTCGATTTTCCTGGAAAGTTTGCAAAACACGGTGAGAAAATTTAGGTTTCTGGAAGCCCAACTGAGTGACTGGGTACCGAAACTCTAATATTGAACTCTACATAGGTATATCAGGAAGCTCGACACTTTACTATAATTATTAAGTACCTATGTAGAATTCCGACAACCTGAATAATGGAAAGTAACTAATGACAGAGTTCTTCCACCCTAAGTTTCATAAACTTGTGGCACCCTATAACTATTTTTTCTTAGTGTAGGTTCTGTTGTTTCCCAACCGTCTATATCTTGCGGGGAAGGAAACCTATATGACGCACCTCTCAATAGTAATTATTGGTTTTGCACTAAGAGATAGGAGTCTAAGTGTTAAGATGATGGGCATTAGGGAGATTTTAAAAGGGGGTTTCTGCTGTTACACTTGGATGAACGCTTTGTCATACCTTTGTAAGAAGAAGTACATGAATGATATTTGTAAGGAGTACATAAAATACCTCTCTGTTTTCTTCTTACTCGCTTTTTCCCGTGTTCAGACGGGGTCGGCGTTTTTCATCAGCCGCTCAACCAGCCCTATTTAGGTTGACATTTGGTTTTGGCTACAACATTTTTACGAGTGGAATAGTAAATGTCCTTCGCACTCAACCTTTGGTATTTCTTTAGCAAAAGGGAAATTTCAGCTGGCATTCTTCCTGTGTAAATTCCCCCACCTTAATTGTCCCCCGAAATTGTAAGATTCTAGATCACCAAAATCCAACTTGGTTACTTGATGGCTTAAGACCCAATCCATCCTTTGTTCACCAAACCACTAGGTGCTTATCTCAATTCAAAAGTTAACATATGCCAGATGGAAGGCAGGTTTAGCCAGCTATTCGCGGTAAGAAAAACATACTCCCAGAGGCCACTTTCTGATTAAATTATTAATGCAGGTACATACATAGATAGTATGAATTTCTGAAGCTTACACTTTCTTCTGCCCAGTCATAGCTAGGTACCTAATAACTATTTTTTTTTTTCTGCCATGTTTCTTTCAATAGCTTACTTGACTATTTTTTTCTATGCCGGTTCTGGTCCAGTAGCTCCTACCGAGATGAGTGCATGTTAAGTAACTGCTAATGTTATCGACTTATGCTGCAATACAGTCGAACCTGGATATAAGAGAATAGAATACTGTTTATACAGCCAGAATGAGACTGAAAAGCCAGAATGAGACAAGATATCAGAGAATCCAGGGGACCACCCTTTTTACTTTCCTTATCCTATAGGAAGGAAAGTATTTCTCTTATATCCAGGTTTCCTACATCCAGTTTCTCTTATATCGAGGTTTTTTCTTCTCTTAGATCCAGGTTTTTGGCTCAAAAATGAAGGGCCCAGAAAATGTTCTCTTATAACCAGGATTCTCTTATATCCAGGTTCGACTGTGTATGTATGCACGTATGCTGAAATATGTTATGTTGCTATGCATTTCTGCTACATTCCTGTCTTCACACAGAAGCCAATATTTCTTAGGCCCGGGCCTGCAGATTTGTTTGTCTACAGTCTTCAAGAACGCTTAGGGCCTAGCTGAGTCTACACCTAGTTTTTTTTTTTTGTTTACAGTCTTCAAAGACGCTTAGGGCCTTGGTGGGTCTACCTTTTTTTTTTTTTTTTTTTTTTTTTTTTTTTCTTGTTTTTTGCCCAATTTCGTACACAAAAAGCCCACTCCGAGGCTGAGGTGTAGGGGCAAGCAGCCCTAAAAGTTGGGTTTAGCTTATACAAATTTAAACCTACAACACTAAGGCCCGGGACAACAGGATCATTTTGAAATGTTTGTCCTGTGAGCAGGCTTGAAGGCTCCGGCCCTGGTATCCAGTATGTATGGATACTATGGATAACACCTTTGTGTGAAAATATGTTTGCTTGAATTGTGCATATTGTGATGTG
This sequence comes from Diaphorina citri, assembly GCF_000475195.1. Classification (NCBI taxonomy): domain Eukaryota; kingdom Metazoa; phylum Arthropoda; class Insecta; order Hemiptera; family Psyllidae; genus Diaphorina; species Diaphorina citri. The sequence goes on along the minus strand of NW_007378575.1, from coordinate 28,077 downwards.
TACAAATAATAAGTTCGTCTTACAATATTTAATGCCCTTATAAAACCTACATACTTATGGGAGAATTATTAGAACCAGAATGCCCATTATTGCTCAGTAACCTCAGTATGTAGGTATGTTAAATAGGGTTCTTATTTTACATACCTAGGTAATTTTTACATATCTATGCAATGACCCTATTTAGGGTCCCAAGATAGGTGATCCATAGAATTTAAAGTGTGAATAAAGAGCACCTACCTACAATACTTAATCCTGGTACAATGCTAATTGTTACGAGAATAAATTCTAGAGGGGAAATCCTAAATATTTATTAAAATTCAGATACTGTAGGTAGTGTAGGTACTTGAACATTTTTTTGAACATTTATTTTTTTCTTCTTTCCTACCTATTTTTTTTTTCATCAATAAGTTTGTGTCGATGATTCGATGTGTGTCTATGACAAATTATGTGGTAGTCTCAGAAATTGGATAGATAACTGAAGAGTACAGACTAACTGGACTGTGGATTGTCGGCTTCATTTGTCGGAACACGAGACAAGAAGTCTCACGGCGAAACGAGACAATTCATGGGACGAGACAAACAATATCACAAGAAATGTCTGGAAGATATTTCCCAGCGTCCTAGAAAACAAAACGTATAATATTCAACTTTTGTACTCACTGAAGTAATCGGATCGACGCTCGATCCGTATCCGCGGATCCGGATCGTGAATGTATTCAGTATTACCCATCTCTAGTGTAGAGAAGAAGATACCACAGAGTGTTTGTGAAGATAGGAGATGACCGATGACGTATGGGAAAATAAAGAACTACATAGATACACACACAACAGAGCGTTTGTGAGATGATGACGGTGTCTTCAGAGACAAAGATGGACTACAGACAAAAAGGGGGATCAGAGGCCTAGGGAAAGAGGAAGGAGGAAGAGGAAAAGAAGACAAAAGAGAAGGAGGAGAAGAAGAAGAAGGAGAAGGAGAAGAAGAAGGAGCAGGAGGAGTGTCCTCTTGAAAGATAGGCCAAAAACAGCCTTGAAATTGGGAACCATCAAGAGAATCCAGCACAGGATCGAAACCAAGGGGGCGCAGGCGTTCGCTCAGATAGACCCGAGATGGATCAAAACAACTTTGGAAATACCCATCAGACAGTTTTGTTTAATATTTATCTACCACGCATTTCAATATTTCCCACTGCCTCGGTGGTCAAGATGCTTGCCTGGGAAAATGGAGGGCGCGGGTTCAAGCCCAGTCAAGGCAGGGAATTTCATTGATGGTTGTTGGACATAGGGAGAGGGTTTTCCAGAGATTCGTATTACCACTACCTCGGTGGTGTAGTGGTCGGCTGTCAAACAGCAGGGCAGCCTAATCACCTAATCAGGGAGTTCCATTCCTATTTATTTCACATTTTGGCCTCATAAAATATAATAAATAGACTCTTCGGTGGAAGGTAACCACTGCACGAGGATAATGCCGGAGGCGTTCTCTACCATCTACCTCTTAGAGCTCCATTATTATGTGGTCAAATCCTCAAATAAATGTGAGGATAAAATTCCATGACTCGGTTTAAAAGCTCCAAGAAGTACAAGGGCTAGGTGGTAGAGAACGCCTAAGTGAGTGGTCAGCTGGTCAGTTACCTACCTTTAACTCAAGATGAAATTAGTGGTTAAGTTGCTCTGCCTGGTATATAGAAAGGCACGGATTCGAATCCCCATTGAGGTTTCATCTCATCTTTATTTTATCTTCTTTTATTTGAGACTTCGAATTTCAAAAGATCTGCAATACCACAAACTCACGCCCAAACTCACCCCGGATCTCATTACTGGTAAGTTGCCCCCATTTTGCCAACAGAATGTCACCTACTTGGATACTTTTTTCCCCCCAAGAGGTTTGATAGAGAGGACTGTAACTGCTAGGGTCTTATCGTCCTGAAAGTGAAGAGAAAAAATGGACAGGATACGGCGACATGAATGTCACCCATCCGGATACCAACCATGTGCAACGGTGCTTAACTTTGGTGATCCATCCTTAGGGAATTGGTGCAAAGTGTTACCGGCCCAGCCCAACCTGACCGGGATATAAAAGATGGCTTTAATAAAGCCTCATATGTTTTTACAATTCACACCAATAAACCAAATTTATATCTTACGTACCTAAATTAACCAGAATGGCCGAATAAATTCCGACTTAACACCAAAACATCTACTATTCCGACCTAACACCAAAACATCTAGTATAAAAAGCAGAAGAACCAAGGAAGAGCAGAAGACGAAGAAGAAGAAGAAGAAGAAGAAGAAGAAAAAGAAGAAGAAGAATGAGGAGAAGAAAATCAAGTTCGTACATATCTACATACATAGATCAAAGTACTATATGGAAACTAAGGGGATACCAAAAACGGAAAAACAAAAACCGTAAAAAAAGGAAAAATACAAAAATAAAACAAGATAGAAAAAAGTAAATGAAGAAAAGAAGATGAAAAGCCAAAAGATGAAGTCCAAAGAACCCCTGAAAGTTTGGTACTGTTTCGCAGACACCAGGATCCAAGAAAGAAGATTAGAAAAAAAAGTATCAGGAGAAGATTAGAAGACAAATCTTCCGTCCGTTTACCTAAAAAAACTCGAGCGACCATTCACCTTAGAACCATTATGTCACGTCGGAAACCTAGTAAATTATGAAACAACACAACAACATCGTCAAAAGATTAGAAGAAATAAAAAATGAAATGATGATAATGATGATGAGTCCCTAGGTATGGACTTCATATTGTGTCAGACTAGAAATGAAGGAAAGAGAGTAGCATAAAACCAAATAGAATCGAATTAAAAATAGGGTTGAAATATGTCAAAAAGAAACTATTACCTACAATTATAATATATAATACCTACAATTTAAAATATTGCATGAAAAAACTCGAGCGACCATTCACCTTAGAACCATTATGTCACGTCGGAAACCTAGTAAATTATGAAACAACACAACAACATCGTCAAACATTAGAAGAAATAAAAAATGAAATGATGATAATGATGATGAGTTCCTAGGTATGGACTTCATATTGTGTCAGACTAGAAATGAAGGAAAGAGAGTAGCATAAAACCAAATAGAATCGAGTAAAAGCTAGGGTTGAAAAATGTCAAAAGAAACTATTACCTACAATTATAATATATAATACCTACAATTTAAAATATTGCATATTGCTCTTTTTGGTTTATTGTGCTTTGTTATTTTGTATGCTGCTCAAAAATGTTGGTATTTCCAAAGCATTTGGCCATAAGGCCTTTTATTTGAAAATTTTATGCGTTTTGCGAGTATCGCTAGAGTAGATTGGTTTATTGTGCTTTGTTATTTTGTATGCTGCTCAAAAATGTTGGTATTTCCAAAGCATTTGGCCATAAGGCCTTTTATTTGAAAAATTTATGCGTTTTGCGAGTATTGCTAGAGTAGTCTGTCTTCAGACTATATCAAATAAATTAACTTAGACCAAAGACCAAATCCATAGCAGAATATTAATGGCTCAAGTCCGTCCCTACTTTACAAGACCGAGTTGTAAGACACATTCTAGTGATTCTAGTCATCTTAGACATTCGTCTTCAGACTATATCAAATAAATTAACTTAGACCAAAGACCAAATCCATAGCAGAATATTAATGGCTCAAGTCCGTCCCTACTTTACGAGACTGAGTTGTTAGACACATTCTAGTGATTCTAGTCATCTTAGACGAAGGTTTGAGGATAAAGTAGAAATGAAAACAGTCATGAGAATATAACTGACTCTAATTGGGCTGAATGAGAATCTAGATACTCCTCTAAGGTTCTCTGTTAGAGGATATAGAGGTTCTCTATGAGAGGATAGAGATTCCATGTTAGAGGACACATCCGATAAAGGTGTAAAGGTGACCCGCAGTTAAAATTCGTTCTTGGTCTTTCTTTATGTTGGATTTAATATTCAAGGATTCAACCAGGGTGAAGCAGTAAAACCCAAGGTCATAGTGTCAAAATCAAGGTCACCTTACACTAGGTTTCTTGCCCGGGCCTAACTTTATCCTATCTAGTGGTTCTGTGAACTGTATACCATGCTCAGGCCCCGCTCAGTGTAGGGAATTTCAAGGATCCACATGCAATGTTTCAAGCTCCATCAAAATCGGAAAACGTAATCGCGAGTTACAACAAACAATCAAACATCTAAATCAAATATAAAACAGCCGAGGTAACTGTTGTTCGGTTAAAAAGCATTAATAACTTTCAGCACCCCTTGAACCCAAGACGTGTCCCAGATCTCTGTTGACAGATCCTAATGAATGGGAAGATAATGATGGTGATCTATGAGTTTCAAAAGCTTCAATTTTTCCCATTTTCAAAAGTTTTCGAGATTGAAGTTTCGTTTTGTCATTTTCCACCCCATTAGTTAAATTCCTCACATCACAACTGTTCCATTAAAACACTCATTTTGTAGGAATTACCGTAATTGCATTTGGGGATTAACTTAATCCAACTAGGATTAAATTAAATCCAATATGAATCCAACTAGGATTAATCTAAATTCAATATGAATCCAACTAGGATTAATCTAAATCCAATATGAATCCAACTAGGATTAAATTAAATCCAATATGAATCCAACTAGGATTAAATTAAATCCAATAATATGAATCCAACTAGGATTAAATTAAATCCAATATGAATCCAACTAGGATTAAATTAAATCCAATATGGATGCAAACATATCGACAGAAAATGTGTTCTTCTTCTTCTTCTTCTTCTTCTTCTTCTTCTTCTTCTTCTTCTTCTTCTTCTTCTTCTTCTTCTTCTTCTCTTCCTTCTTCTTTTTCTTCCTTTCCTTCTTCTTCCCCTCCTCCTTCTCCTTCTCCCCCTCCTTCTTTTTCTTCTTTAATTGAGTAGAAAATCCACTTCTAGCCAAAATGGACAGCATAAAAATGTACACTGTCTATAAATTATGCAAAATACATAGTCTCTAAATAAATACTGTGTAAATTATTACACCAGTATTATCCTCCTATTAATCTATTATTATGATAAAATGCAGTAGGTATTTTATATAATGGCAATAAAACTCCTCTCACTTTAATTTGCTTAAATGACTTGATTATTCGAAAAAATATTAATTGATCTACAGGGTGATTAAAAAATTGCTTAAAGCGCTAAGATTTTTTTTTTAAAGAGGTTTCATAGGGGAAACTGTAACTGCTCTTCGATTTCCGTACGACAAGACCTCCGTTGTTATTGTTCCCTCTATCAAACCTTTGAGCAGATATATTACATACCTAGTTTTTTTTAACATTTTAATCTTTTCAATTTAATTTTATTGTGACATGTCTGTTTGAGTTGTATGCTTTGTCATATGGCAACCCAGACGCTGGGCAGCTCATCAATAAATTATTGATTGTTTCTCTCTAGATACCTACAGAAGTACAGATTTATTAAAGTAGGTAGGTACCTAATTAAATTTAAAGGTCAAATAGCAGTCACCCTAGGCATAATAGGTAAATAAATAGTCAACTAAGTAACTAGGATTAAATTAAATCCAATATGAATCCAACTAGGATTAAATTAAATCCAATATGGATGCAAACATATCGACAGAAAATGTGTTTTTCTTCTTCTTCTTCTTCTTCTCTTCCTTCTTCTTTTTCTTCCTTTCCTTCTTCTTCCCCTCCTCCTTCTCATTCTCCTTCTCCTCCTCCTTCTTTTTCTTCTTTAATTGAGCAGAAAATCCACTTCTAGCCAAAATGGACAGCATAAAAATGTACACTGTCTATAAACTATGCAAAATAGGTACATCTCGAAATAAATACTGTGTAAATTATTACACCAGTATTATCCTCCTATTAATCTATTATTATGATAAAATGCAGTAGGTATTTTATATAATGGCAATAAAACTCCTCTCACTTTATTTGCTTAAATGACTTGATTATTCGAAAAAATATTAATTGATCTACAGGGTGATTAAAAAAAATGCTTAAAGCGCTAAGATTTTTTTCAAGAGGTTTCATAGGGGAAACTGTAACTGCTCTTCGATTTCCGTACGACAAGACCACCGTTGTTATTGTTCCCTCTATCAGACCTCTGAGCAGATATATTACATACCTACCTAGTTTTTTTTTTTTAAACATTTTAATCTTTTCAATTTAATTTTATTGTGACATGTCTGTTTGAGTTGTGTGCTGTGTCATATGGCAACCCAGACGCTGGGTAGCTCATCAATAAATTATTGATTGTTTCCCTCTAGATACCTACAGAAGTACAGATTTATTAAAGTAGGTACCTATTTAAATTTAAAGGTCAAATGGCAGTCACCCTAGGCATAATAGGTAAATAAATAGTCAACTAAGCACCTATAATACTAGCAAATAATTATCTTCATAAACAACATTATCTTGCTTGCACAAAGAGTCACATTCAAACTTCAAACATACATGGCCAATAATTGAAATATTGGATCCAGCTCACTGCGTTTTAGCAAAGTGAAAGTTTTCAGCAAAGTACCATTGTAAAGTACCTACTTGAATAATGTAAAGTATTTGACTATCAGCAACTTGCTAATAAAATACAAAAGATCTGTAGGTATCTCTATAATTTATATGAGAAACAAAGTACTTCTTTCAGCAATTCTTTCCAGTGAAAAGAAGCTAAAAAAAAGTCCTGGTACTCTTTCGCTCACACTAAAAACGGAGTGATACTACAAAACAAATATAATATCAAATGACCGAAAAACAACACACACGACCTATAAAAAAACAGATAAAAACAAATTGGTAACATCTAAAACATCCTCAATAGTAATAGTACTGATCATAAATTGACCGGGATATAAAGCCACTTTGCTTGAATAAAGCCTCATATGTTTTCACCATTCACACCAATAAACCAAATTTATATCTTACGTACCTACAAGAAACCCAACACAGAAAAACAGGAGGATGCCAAGATTATTAATTTCAGATGACTTTTATTGCGGTTAAAAACACCGATTTTCGGACACAGTTTGGTACTCTTTCGCTCACACTAAAAACGGAGTGATACTACAAAACAAATATAATATCAAATGACCAAAAAACAACACACACGACCTATGAAAAAACAGATAAAAACAAATTGGTAACATCTAAAACATCCTCAATAGTAATAGTACCGATCTTAAATCAACCAGAATGGCCGAATAAATTCCGACTTAACACCAAAACATCTACTATTCCGACCTAACACCAAAACATCTAGTATAAAAAAACAGAAGAACCAAGGAAAAGCAGAAGACGAAGAAGAAGAAGAAAAAGAAGAAGAAGAAGAAGAAGAAGAAGAAGAAGAAGAAGAAGAAGAAGAAGAAGAATGAGGAGAAGAAAATCAAGTTTGTACATATCTACATACATAGATCAAAGTACTATATGGAAATCAAGGGGATACCAAAAACGGAAAAACGAAAAACCGTAAAAAAAAAAGGAAAAATACAAAAATAAAACAAGATAGAAAAAAAGTAAATGAAGAAAAGAAGATGAAAAGCCAAAAGATAAAGTCCAAAGAACCCCTGAAAGTTTGATACAGTTTCGCAGATACCAGGATCCAAGAAAGAAGATTAGAAAAAAAAGTATCAGGAGAAGATTGGAAGACAAAATCTTCCGTTCGTTTACCTAAAAAAACTCGAGCGACCATTCACCTTAGAACCATTATGTCACGTCGGAAACCTAGTAAATTATGAAACAACACAACAACATCGTCAAAAGATTAGAAGAAATAAAAAATGAAATGATGATAATGATGATGAGTCCCTAGGTATGGACTTCATATTGTGTCAGACTAGAAATGAAGGAAAGAGAGTAGCATAAAACCAAATAGAATCGAATTAAAAATAGGGTTGAAATATGTCAAAAAGAAACTATTACCTACAATTATAATATATAATACCTACAATTTAAAATATTGCATGTTGCTCTTTTTGGTTTATTGTGCTTTGTTATTTTGTATGCTGCTCAAAAATGTTGGTATTTCCAAAGCATTTGGCCATAAGGCCTTTTATTTGAAAATTTTATGCGTTTTGCGAGTATCGCTAGAGTAGACTGTCTTCAGACTATATCAAATAAATTAACTTAGACCAAAGACCAAATCCATAGCAGAATATTAATGGCTCAAGTCCGTCCCTACTTTACAAGACCGAGTTGTAAGACACATTCTAGTGATTCTAGTCATCTTAGACATTCTAGACGAAGGTTTGAGGATAAAGTAGAAATGAAAACAGTCATGAGAATATAACTGACTCTAATTGGGCTGAATGAGAATCTAGATACTCCTCTAAGGTTCTCTGTTAGAGGATATAGAGGTTCTCTATGAGAGGATAGAGATTCCATGTTAGAGGACACATCCGATAAAGGTGTAAAGGTGACCCGCAGTTAAAATTCGTTCTTGGTCTTTCTTTATGTTGGATTTAATATTCAAGGATTCAACCAGGGTGAAGCAGTAAAACCCAAGGTCATAGTGTCAAAATCAAGGTCACCTTACACTAGGTTTCTTGCCCGGGCCTAACTTTATCCTATCTAGTGGTTCTGTGAACTGTATACCATGCTCAGGCCCCGCTCAGTGTAGGGAATTTCAAGGATCCACATGCAATGTTTCAAGCTCCATCAAAATCGGAAAACGTAATCGCGAGTTACAACAAACAATCAAACATCTAAATCAAATATAAAACAGCCGAGGTAACTGTTGTTCGGTTAAAAAGCATTAATAACTTTCAGCACCCCTTGAACCCATCCCTCCCCCTTAAAAAAAAACCCAAAAAAAATTAAAGAGAAAAAAAAAAAAAAAAAAAAAAAAAAAAAAAAAAAAAAAATGGCAAGTAGGTAATTATTGTTTAAAGCTTTGAAATGTCCTGATGCAGAACCTGGTTTCAAAATTCCAAGACTGAAAAATTGCACTAAGACTCCATTTAGCTGTCTGAAAGAAAGATCTCGTTCATCTTCATACTCGAAAATAACGAATGGAAAAATTGCTGTCGAAACTTCTAGAAAAAGCGGAGAATTTTTCGAATTGCTATCTAGAAGGTTGCAAAATGGATTGCCCTTCCAACTTTGGACTCAAGCTTGTTAAAAAATGAAAAGAATGGAACTTAGAACTTTCAAGTTTTGCAGTCTTTCGCTAAGTTGAAACTTGACTCTTATTTCTTTCCTTTCTCCTCCTCCTCCTCCTTCTTCTTCATTTTCTCCTCCTCCTCCTCCTCCTCCTCCTACTTCTTCTTCTTCTTCCAACTTTCTCTCATAATCTCTTCTTTTTTCTTTCGATCTTTTTTATACTTTCTAGAAGGGTATAGCATCATTCTTTATAATCCTCGGACATTCCTTAATCCAGGTCAACTTTGACCTGATCCTTTTCAAAAGGAACTATTAAGATTCTTTTGTTTTCTTTTTCTCGGAAAAGGGGATATAAAGTTTACGGTGGTGGTGAGTTTTTTTACTGCAAAAACGTTGTTGTTGCTGTTGTTATTATTAAACTTTAATAAATACAAAAAAGAATAAGTTTTTTATACTATCTCTTACATTATCTTGAAAAACTTGGATAAAAATGTTCGTAATATCTTGAGTAAGGTGCTCATCATCAACGTTGTTTTCAAACCTTAGATAAAAATCTTGAAGTTCTGGCGAATATCTTTTTGTATCATCTTTTCCTTCTTCATTGTATCTTTTCGTATGAGATCTTTGTTCATAATTCTTTCAATATCTTTCTTTGTGTCATTTAATATTAAATCCTTTCGAGCTTCTTTCTGGTCATTTCCTTTGTCATTTTGAAACGGGGAAAACTGGAAGAAAGAAAGGGAGAAGAAGAGGAGGAGTAGGAGGAGGAAGAGGAGGAGAAGGAGGAGGAGGAGGAGGAGGAGGAGGAGGAGGAGGAGGAAAAGAAAAAGGATTATCATATGGAAAAGGAGAAAGAGAAAAGAACGGGATATGTGACATTTTTCCCATGATATTTAATCTTTTTAAGTCCCGCTCTAAACTAAGTGTAACACTTTGAAGCTTCTAAGTTCCAATTCCAAGTTTTCTAAGCTTCTGAAGACCAAGGAATTAGAAAATTAGGGAGGTTAAATTCTTTGATTTTAATCTGCCAAATCGTCTTTCTTTGTCCGGCCACTTACGCTCCAACTGTCAGATCTAGGTTTGTCAAATCGCCCGAAAAAGTTTGGCGGAAACTTTCGACTTCAGTCTTCAGACCATCTGAGAAACCTAGAAGTCGGAGGATGTTTCCACCACATATTTTCCGGCGGTCTGACAGACCTAGGTCAGACAGTTTGAGCGTGATTGGTCGGCCTTTGATTCGAATTCTTTCTAGCTCTCATCTCCGAAATTCGACTGTTCAGTTTTATGAGTTTTATCCCAAGCTCAAGATCTCTCTTTGTTTTCTATTCTGCTCTAAGTACTCTTATTGTGTGTCCACAGTCCACACTGCCATAAATTTACCTCGTCGATGGACTATGTTTGGACACAGCTTTAATTCTACACTTTGGACACTTAAGGGTTGAAGTCCAATGTTTTCTAAACTTCGAGTTATAGTCGCATGAATAGGGCACAATTTTGCTTCTTATACTGTATGGAATATGAAATGACAGCTTTCTAAGTATTTCCAAGCTTCCACGTATGATATTCAACTTGATCTTGTTTCAAAATATCACATTCTTCAAATGCTACGTATCTTTATTGTAATCGGACTACCCAGTTTTAGTACCCCTCGGTGGTCTAGTGGTCAAGACGCTCGCCTGGGTAAACTAGAGGACGTGGGTTCAATCCCGGCTGAAGTGATTTTTTCTTCGTATCTTACAGAGACTTAACACATACCTAAATTGAAGCTTCTTAAATAATAAAAAAATGTAATTAATTACTAATTATCCTTCTACCTCGTTCATCCAAATGCTTTTCGAGCTTTTAGCTGAAACTTTTGATGCACTGAACATTCCTTCTCCCTTTTACAAATCAAAATTTCTGAAATGGCTGAAAATCTGACACCGTGATCCTCCCTCCCTCTCTCTCTCTCTCCTTCTCTATCTCTCTCTTGCATCAGCTGTGAGGGAAAATCCCTTTTTTATTGCTTTTCTAATAACTGAAAAACGACGGCTTACACAGACTTACCTAAAAGAAGGACAAAAGGCTTGGGCGTGGATGGAACTGTCGATAGGGGTTTTTAGAAGGCTGGAAAAGGTTTTTAGGAGGCTTTAGATATTTTGGATAGAGCTCCAGCATTTTCGAACTTGGGCCCCTCTCTCTCTCTCTCTCTCTCTCTCTCTCTCTCTCTCTCTCTCTCTCTCTCTCTCTCTCTCTCTCTCGCTCTCTCTTCAGCTAGGTACCTATGTCTCTATGTCAGGTTTTAAGCCTTAGTGCGAATTTTTCTGTCCAATCAGGTTCTTGGGTTGGATTCAGGAGGTCCAGGATTGAGTCCCAAGTTCTCAACAGGGTCAAACCAACTCTGCCTTATTTGGTCCTGAACCTAAAAGTCAGTATACCTTTTAGACTCGAAAATGCGAAAACGAAACCTACCCCTAGAAATTGGGAAAGTGCAGAAAAAACCCAATACTTAGAAACGGAAAAAAAATCCATCATATCCATGAACTTTCGTGTCTCTTCATCTAAAATCAGAATGATCCCAACGCCACCCAGTATATTCAAATTAACTTCTGCCTTCATACAGTGTGGGTTGACTGACACGATTTTGCCATCAGAAAAAAAAAACTCCATTTAGTGAATAATAAAGTAATGATAAAAAAAAGATCATTCCTTCTCTTTTCGAAATAAATTTGTTGCTCTATCTAATATAGTATGATCGGTTTAAATTTATTCAAATTACATACGTAGGTACATAAGTCTCTGTAAAGTTTTGCTGGCCAAGTTCTCTGTAATGGAACTTGAAAGTGATGGAGTGAGTGTGAAGAAGAAAAAAAATGTGAGAAGTTTTTAATAAAATCTCTTTATATCACTACCTGCTTCATAAAAGAAGATTAAAATGGTACCTTTATCTGTCTTTTGAGTGAGATCGTTGCATGAATTTTTCCTGGCTCTTCAGTAGTGAATAGAATGGTTTCCATTCCTTCACTCCGTGCACAAAAAGCCCCCCCTGAGGCTTTGGTGTAGGGGCAAACAGATCCAAAATATGGGTCAAGCTTATCCGAATCTACTGTGAATTCTGCATTTTCGAACTTGGGCCCATGTGCCCCTTACTGTAGGTACCTATCTACATAATATGTTTTCACAAATTCGAAACATCCTTTTTTTTAGTCTTTACCTACCTACTAAGTAAGACGCTACTTTAGATGAGTTTATTGGTGGAGATGTCAATTTTCCTGAACTGTTGTTCAAGACGATTTGATTTGCTTAGGATTTCGTCAAATTTCTCAAAACATTGATTTCCTCTTGAACAAACCTTTTTAGACCTAAACCTGTTGTATTGGAAGAATAAGATTATTAAAAATATTTTAAGGACCAATTTCAATTTTCGAAGACCCATTTTTTTGTCATTTCTATTTTCAAGATAAACATTAAGGATCAGGTATTTTTTTCCTTTTTTTTTAGTCTTTACCTACCTACTAAGTAAGACGCTACTTTAGATGAGTTTATTGGTGGAGATGTCAATTTTCCTGAACTGTTTTTCAAGACGTTTTGATTTGCTTAGGATTTTCGTCAAATTTCTTAAAACATTGATTTCCTCTTGAACCTTGAACAAACCTTTTTAGACCTAAACCTGTTGTATTAGAAGAATAAAATTATTGAAAATATTTTAAGGACCAATTTCAATTTTCGAAGACCATTTTTTCGTCATTTCTATTTTCATGATAAACATTAAGGATCAGGTATTTTTTAAAACGACCCATTTTCATTTAACTTCCAACCCTTTCGCAGGATTATTTCCTTAGGAAGCAGGATTATTTTCTTTGGGACACCCTAAGAATCATACACAAAAAGGCCACTCCGAGGCTTAGGTGTAGGGGAAAGAGCCCTAGATGATGGGTTAATCTACGAATCTAGGGACACCCTGAATGGCAAATTTTGGTGACAAGCTGTCATGCCCAGTTATATTGTGAACCCAAATGTTAATGTCGGGGACACAAAATGTAATTCAATTAAAAGGTTGCCCTTTTTTCGGGACAGGGAGGAAATGAAGACTGATGAGCTTATTATGAGAGTTAATTTTGTCGAGATTTTTTCATGCGTTAACTTTTTTCTGTTTTTGTTACTATCCTTTCTTTTTCTCCTTCTTCTTCTCTCCCTTCATTTTGAATGCTTTGGTTTTATTCTGAGCTTTGTAGGTTATTCTTTTAGACTCCCGTCACTAAAGAACACTTTAATTTGAAAAAGTAAAAATCAAATAAAAAATAGAGACAAAAAAAAAAAACATAAAATAAATATCTATGAGTTTCAAAAGCTTCAATTTTTCCCATTTTCAAAAGTTTTCGAGATTGAAGTTTCGTTTTGTCATTTTCCACCCCATTAGTAAATTCCTCACATCACATCTGTTCCATTAAAACACTCATTTTGTAGGAATTACCGTGATTGCATTTGGGGATTAACTTGAAAGAGCAGAGAGTGTTAAGGTCTAGTAATTATCTCGGTGCAACTTACAAGAGGAAAACCTTTTGCTACTCAGATGTTTCAAAACAATACACATCTTTACTAGCATAGTTCACAGAACGAGAGGCTAGTGGTGATAGAATAGAATAGAACAGAACTTAGAATACAATAGAATATACCTTGTTTACACTGTTAAAATGAGACTGAAAAGTTCCTTTAATACCTATCGCAGTCTAAACAAGGTCTTGTATATTTCATAGGTAAAGTTTACTAACAAGTAGGTAGGTAAATACAACCTTGTTTAAATTATAAAAGAGAAGAAGAAGAAGAAGAAGAAGAAGAATAAGAAGAAGAATAAGAAGAAGAAGAAAAAGAAGAAAAAGAAGAAAAAGAAGAAGAGGAAGAAAAAAAATAGCACGTTGAATGCACCAGTTATATTGCCAATTGGTGGATGAGACAGTTTTACATTTACCTACATCAATTTATTGAAATCCAACTAGGATTAAATTAAATCCAATATGAATCCAACTAGGATTAAATTAAATCCAATATGAATCCAACTAGGATTAAATTAAATCTAATATTATGAATCCAACTAGGATTAAATTAAATCCAATATGAATCCAACTAGGATTAAATTAAATCCAATATGGATGCAAACATATCGACAGAAAATGTGTTTTTCTTCTTCTTCTTCTTCTTCTCTTCCTTCTTCTTTTTCTTCCTTTCCTTCTTCTTCCCCTCCTCCTTCTCATTCTCCTTCTCCTCCTCCTTCTTTTTCTTCTTTAATTGAGTAGAAAATCCACTTCTAGCTAATTTTTCTTTTTCTTCTACGACTTTTAGATCCCGAGATAAATCGATTAAAAAAATGCCGGTAAATCGTGAACTTTGACGTCACGGCATACGCTCCCGTAGGCGATGACGTCACATCAAATGTCCCGAGCAAAGCTCCCTTGCAGGCAACGCATTAATGTGTTTGTGCGCATACGTTTCTGCGCAGTTCTTTCTGCTCCTCCGCTGGCGCGCTTGCATACCTAGCGGACGAAAACAGCAACTGCGTTAAGTCTGACGTCACACATCTCATTAGAACGGAAAATAAAAATTGAATTTTCGATCGTTTACAGTTGTTTTTTCGGAGTTTTGACCTCAGATTTGGATTTTTCCCAACTTTTTACATAGGAATCGACCATTTATTCATAATTTTTACCCATTTGCAACTCCTCCATTGTTCTTATTAGTGGATGTGACAGTTTTACCATTGAAGCTTCTAATGTTCATAGGTATTGGTGGATGGGACAATTTTACCAGTACACTTTTACACTCTACATTCGATAGTAGGTATACCTAAACCTATCTCTTTCAATTTTCATATTATTTTGAGAACTCTAGTTATGTTTATTTTATTTATAGATAAATAATATGAAATAGACATAAATAATATTATAAGTTTATGAGATCTCTATTTTAACTCAAGATTATCTACCAAGATATTAGTGAAAGGTTTCATCCAACATGGTTCTCTGTTTCTATTTAGTTCATGTTAAATTTTTTGACACCAAGAAGGCGTTTTGCTTAAGAGAAGACACATTAGATTAGAGAGAAGTCTCTTTAGGTGTTTTTATTTAAGAGAAGACAATTTAGATTAGAATATTGGAAGTCTCTTTAGGTAGTTTTGTTTCAGCCTGTCTGATTGGTTAAAATGTGACTAGAATGCATTGTGCAAGATTGAATTCAACGAACGAAGTGAGTTTTGAATTTTTACTTTCTATCACTAAAATAATTAGAAAGTATTGCCAAGCGGTCCAAATTTTTGCCCCTGAAGTTCTACTTCGGGGGTGTAAAAAATAAAAAAGTCAATCATTTTGCGTTTAGCTTGCCTGTTCGTACGTCCATTTTCTTGTCGTTGTTGATATTGTTGTTGTTCTTGTACTTCTTCTTCTTCTTCTTCTTCTTCTTCTTCTTCTTCTTCTTCTTCTTCTTCTTCTTCTTCTTCTTATCCTTGTTGTTTTCTTCTTCTCCTCCTCCTACTTCTTCTTCTTCCTCTTCTTTTTTTTTTTACTTTCTATTACTTATTAATATAGGTAGGTACTAGTAATGAGAAAGTATGGCAATCGGTCCAAATTTTTTTTCTTAGTTTTCAGTCCCGTAGAGAGGTCTACAGTTCACTGAACTAAGAACTGAGTTCTTAACCCTGCCCCCTAATCATGCTTAAGCTTCGGCACTGGACAAAGGCGCAACAAAACTCGTCTCTTAATCCTCTTTCAAGAGATGCACACAGTAAGGCCTACATCACACACAAAACAAATACCTACTCACCGCAGCCAAGAGAGGCAAAGAGATACCAGATAGCATAATGAATATTAAAGTGTACTCAGTAAAGTACACGGAGAATATTGGAAGTCTCTTTAGGTAGTTTTGTTTCAGCCTGTCTGATTGGTTAAAATGTGACTAGAATGCATTGTGCAAGATTGAATTTAACGAACGAAGTGAGTTTTGAATTTTTACTTTCTATCACTAAAATAATTAGAAAGTATTGCCAATCGGTCCAAATTTTTGCCCCTGAAGTTCTACTTCGGAGGTGTAAAAAAGTCAATCGTTTTGCGTTTAGCTTGTCTGTTCGTACGTCCATTTTCTTGTCGTTGTTGATATTGTTGTTCTTGTACTTCTTCTTCTTATCCTTGTTTTTTTTTTTCTTCTCCTCCTCCTCCTCCTCCTCCTTCTTCTTCCTCTTCTTTTTTTTCTTTCTATTACTTATTAATGTAAGTAGGTACTAGTAATGAGAAAGTATGGCAATCGGTCCAAATTTTTCTCCTTAGTTTTCAGACCCGTAGAGAGGTCTACAGTTCACTGAGTTCTTAACCCTGTCCCCTAATCATGCTTAAGCTTCGGCACTGCACAAAGGCGCTACAAAACTCGTCTCTTAATCCTCTTTCAAGAGATGCACACAGTAAGGCATACATCACACACAAAACAAATACTCACCGCAGCCAAGAGAGGCAAAGAGATACCAGATAGCATAATGAATATTAAAGTCTACTCAGTTAAGTACACGAAATCAGTGGAGTGGCGTGAGATTTGGTGTATGTAGGTAGAGCGTATGTCCCAAAACGCTTTCAGGGAAGGGGGGAGGGTGCAAAGAAGTAGGTTTATACGCCACTGATTGGGTAAAGTATACTCAACCTGAGCAAACACAAGACGCGGTTGATAACAAAGCTACGTCGGCTCTGGAGAGAAAAAGGATGGGTGTCTGATTGGCATTCAAAACACGTTCCAATGCATTTCGTGATTTTCCCTGGACGTATACCTATCTTTCTTAATCATTGCTATGCACTCATCATCATAATATTCTTCTTCTCTTATCTTACCTTGGCATACCTCTATTTCTGCGTTTTTTGTTTAGGTTGGTTGGTGATTATGTATTTATTTGTTTGTTCAACGTTTTGGGGAGTCTTGTTTGTTGTGTACCTACTTTTCGTCTTAATCTCATTACGGATTACCTATTAAAAAAAAAAAAAAAAAAACTTGTTGATACCAAGGTCTGTTTTTCATTCCTACGCCGCATCGATGCGGCGTCAACTTGACGTTCACTCTGCGTCAGGAGTGGGGGTAAAATGTGGAAATTCAACAAACATGACGACATCTAGTGGAGAAATTACGAAACATTTTTTTCATTTCCCTCAATACAATTACAATATGGCGGAACCTGAAGCTACTCGAGACTCGCATCAGGGATTTAAGACGCAGCGTTGACGCTAAAGTAGGGGAAGTGGAATGAAAAACACGCGTATAGAAGAGGAGCTCAGGAAGGTATGTCTTCCTGGGAAGATCTGTCCTTGGATTTGACTGCCATAGAAAGAATGTTGAATTTTGAATTCTAAATTGTAAGGAAAACGGGTAATGCTTCACTTTTGTTAGGTTTTTCATATACGATCAAATACTCGTAGCTAGGATGGACCTTCATAATGTTACAAAGTCTTTATTGACTTTGATGAAGCTAAGAGAGAAAACTGACCTACATAACAACCTGAACTGTCATATTCCTTTACACTTTCAAAGCAATTAATAAGTTCAAAGCTTTCAACTTTCAAAGCAATTAAGAGTTAAAAGGGTGACTTGATGAGTTTTTTTCTATGTCGATCTCTGAAAGGAGCAAAAAAAAAACAAAAAAGCTGTGGCTTTGTAGCCAATATCGCGCCCAAAATCGCGCGCGCCTACCCTACCAGTTTTTTGCTTGGTATACGTGTGTACAGTAACAAGTAGGTAATTGTGTATGCTGTCACATTATTACACATGCATAAGACAATACCGTGTGACCTGATCACACCAAAGATTTTTTGCTGGTTATCTCGTTACCCAGTAACGATCTAACCGTACGAATATAGACAATTCTGGCACTCTACAACAAACCTCTAACTCCAACGATTTCCTTCCTAGTCCACAGGCACACGGAGCAAGGCATAGTGACGCATAGGCTCAGCAGGCCATCACCTACACCCTAGCGCGAGGCTGCGCAGACGCGACACCATATTTTCACTTGCTCCTGCGCAACTCCATCGAAAAAAGCCAAGCTAAAGCCACTAAGAACTCCTTTCAGTGGGAGGTGTGGTTGATAATGTCCGGTGGCGGCGCGCAATTTGTCCCGGTACCTTGTCACGCCGTAATAAATTTCTCGCGAAAATGAGCGCGATATTCAGACGCCAGCGCAATATTGCCGCTTGATAACGCGCGATGTTCGACGAGAAAAACAATCGAAATTACATGCTGAATGTGAAATGAATCCATGCAACAATAAAGGCAGGACGAAGTGTATAAGTAAAAAAGTCTTTATTGGTTGATTTTTATGAGATTATTCTCCATTTTATGTTCCAACTCCGAAAGGATATATATATACCACCAAACCATGAATATTAACGTCCTGTAAACTTTAGTAGCTCCCTGGCCCCTTAATAGTATAAAAAAAAAAAAAAAAAAAAAAAAAAAAAGAATGTAGGTAGTAGACATTGTGTAGGTAAGTAGGTTCCCAAAAAGGTGTCATTGACCACAAAGGGTTAATAAAAGAATTTGAATTTACTGAGCACCGTTTGAAAAGACCCTTGTAGTGTAAACAAATTACGAGGCGGGAAATTTTGAAAATTCAAATTCATGTTCTAAAATGGTTTTGGTGGAGTTTTGCCGGTTTTTTGCCCAAATTTTTAGATTTTTTTAGTAATTTTTGGTCCTAATGGTGTGTTTTCTGGTCCATTTTGAAATTTTCTGAGTAACTTTATTGTTCCTTCTACCTCAGAAATGGTTTCTTGTAAGTATTCACTCATAGGTTCCTTAAAAAGTGATAGATTGTGGTGGGTACCTACCTATCTAGCTCTACCTACCTACAAACATTAGATTGAAGTCATCAATCTTCAGGTGATTTTTGGTTGATCTTTCTGGTTTTTAAACTCAAGTGCACCTTGTAAAAGGTACTGAAACCCTAATCTAATAGTATAAAACCCCTTAGCTCCAAGATTTAATGCTTTACTTCTGAACATTAGATAATATGTATGTAGGTAGAGTAGATGTTGGTCATTTTGTTCTACAATTCATGATCTTCATGTCCTAATTTGTTAAACAAATCACTAACCCACCTCTCTCTGTTCCCTCATTCACAGGCAGTATCCCAAAGTTTACAAATGCATTGCAAGTGTCACGGAGTGTCCGGTACATGTAATATTCGAACCTGTTGGAAGAGTTTACCGTCAAAGTTCATCGAGGTCGGGAAGAAATTAGTCAACGAGTATTCCCGAGCCATTGAGATCAAAGCAGGAGTGAGGACGGGGTCCTTGCGGTATAGTTCAACGAATGATCTGGTCTATGTGACAAAGTCACCAGATTATTGTAATTTTGATGCCAAGCTGGGAAGTTATGGAACTTCTGGAAGGTAAGATGGGAACTGTGAAGTAGGAGTTCTGTGAACTGTAGAACTCATTTTGATCCCAACGCCACCCAGTATATTCAAATTAACTTCTGCCTTCATACAGTGTGGGTTGACTGACACGATTTTGCCATCAGAAAAAAACTCCATTTAGTGAATAATAAAGTAATGATAAAAAAAAGATCATTCCTTCTCTTTTCGAAATAAATTTGTTGCTCTAATATAGTATGATCGGTTTAAATTTATTCAAATTACATACGTAGGTACATAAGTCTCTGTAAAGTTTTGCTGGCCAAGTTCTCTGTAATGGAACTTGAAAGTGATGGAGTGAGTGTGAAGGAAAAAATGTGAGAAGTTTTTAATAAAATCTTTTTATATCACTACCTGCTTCATAAAAAAAGAATAAAATGGTACCTTTGCCAGCCTAGTTAGCTTAGTTGGTAGTGCGTCTGCCTCGTAAGCGCTAGGCCGTGGTTTCGATTCCTGCCCGGAGCGGATTTTATCCTGATGGGATAATGTTCGTTCTCGGAACGGCTGGCTTTCTCCTATGCTGTCTTCCTTCTCTCTTCGATTTTCGGGACGATAGGACCATAGCAGTTACAGTTCCCTCTGTCAAACCTCTGGAAAAAAGCCCAAAAGTTTTAATGTCCCCTGTTAAAAACCCTAAAAAAAAAAAAAAAAAAAAAAAAAAAAAATGGTACCTACCTTTATCTGTCTTTTGAGTGAGATGGTTGCATGAATTTTTCCTGGCTCTTCAGTAGTGAACAGAATAGAATAGAATGGTTTCCATTCCTTCACTCCGTGCACAAAAAGCCCCCTCTGATGCTTTGGTGTAGGGGCAAACAGATCCAAAATATGGGTCAAGCTTATCCGAATCTACTGTGAATTCCCTCTTCTTTTCCTCCTCTTTTTCCTTCTTTTTCATCATCTTTTCTCCCCTCTTCTCTTTCAAAAGCTTTGTGCAGTTCTCAAGCAAGAACGCAACGCCCTCTGCCAAAGAGGAACTAAAAAGAATAAAGGACCCGCCTGAAGATTCTACAAAAGCCAAAGGTGCTTATTACGAAACTTTTTCAAAGCGGCGAAAGGTGACGGGAGGGTTAATTAATTGGTTTATAATTGCTGTGAACTAAAAAGAATAAAGGACCCGCCTGAAGATTCTACAAAAGCCAAAGGTGCTTATTACGAAACTTTTTCAAAGCGGCAAAAGGTGATGGGAGGGTTAATTAATTGGTTTATAATTGCTGTTTAGACGTAATTCGAGAGATTAAAGCTCAAAGAAAAACAACGTGCACCAGAGCTAAAAAAAATATAAGAGGATAAAAAAGTTAAAGGTGTTAGAACGGCAGCAGTTCCTAAACTTTTACCTTAGCTGGTAAAGACGAACTTCAGAGTTCATGTTGGAAACCGGGAATAAACTTGGAACAAGTAGATTGAGAACCTTGCCAGAATAGTTAGCTTGGTTGGTAGTGCGTCTGCCTTGTAAGGGCTAGGCCGCGGGTTCGATTGCCTCCCGGGGTGGATTTTATCCTGATGGGATAATGTTCGTTCTCGGAACGACTGGCTTTCTCCTCTCCTGTCTTCCTTGTCTCTTCGATTTCGGGACGATAAGATCTTAGTAGTTACAGCTCCCTCTATTACACTGGGAATAAACTGGGAACAAGTAGGTTGAGAACCGAGATTGAAGACAAAAGGACGTTTCTCTACGATCGCCCCCTTTCAGAATTTGTACAGATTATCGGAACTGTGATCGCCCCCCCCCAACATAAATACTAATGATTAAAATTTCCAAACGCAAAAAAGACAGACAATTGATCGCCCCCCTTATCGCCCCCTAAGGCTTCATCGCCCCCATGAAAATCTCGATCGCCCAGGTTGGGAAACACTGGTTTAGACGTAATTCGAGAGATTAAAGCTCAAAGTAAAACAACGTGCACCAGAGCTAAAAAAAATATAAGAGGATAAAAAAGGTAAAGGTGTTAGAATGGCAGCAGTTCCTAAACTTTTACCTTAGCTTGTAAAGACGAACTTCAGAGTTCATGTTGGAAACCGGGAATAAACTTGCAACAAGTAGCCAGAATAGTTAGAGAACCTTGCCAGAATAGTTAGAGAACCTTGCCAGAATAGTTTAGCTTGGTTGGTAGTGCGTCTGCCTTGTAAGGGCTAGGCTGCGGGTTCAATTGCCTCCCGGGGTGGATTTTATCCTGAGGGGATAATGTTCGTTCTCGGAACGGCTGGCTTTCTCCTATCCTGTCTTCCTTGTCTCTTCGATTTCGGGACGATAAGATCTTGGTAGTTACAGCTCCCTCTATTACACTGGGAATAAACTGGGAACAAGTAGGTTGAGAACCGAGATTAAAGACAAAAGGTTATAGAGAAGATGTTCGAGGCGCTAAAATCCAAGGTGTTAGAGATGCTCTTGTTAAAGATTAAAGAATAGAGGTGTTACACCTATTCTGCACTAAATACTGAAGACCTTGTTTAGACTGCAGGAGTAAAGGGACTTTTCAGTCTCATTTCGGCATTATAAACAGGTAATATTCTATTCACTTCTTTTCTATTCTAATCTCCTCCATTTTCTCTTTTCTCTTTCAGGGCATGTAACAAAAGTCTGACTGGATACGCAGGCTGTGAGTCCATGTGCTGCGGACGAGGGTACTCCACCAAACTGATCGAGAAAATAGAACGCTGTCAGTGCAAATACCACTACTGTTGCTACGTCAAGTGCAAGATTTGCCACACTTGGATTGAAAGGCAGTATTGTAATTAGGACGTTCACAATCAAGTTCACACAACTCCTAGGACGTTCACACAAACCCTAGGTCGTTCACACAACCCTAGGACTTTCACACAATCCCTAGGACCTTCACACAACCCTAAGGACATTCACACAACCCCTATGACGTTCATACAATCCCTAGGACGTTCACACAACCCCTAAGGTTGCAAGGTCTGATTCAAATATAAAATACGTCACAGGTTATAGTGCAAAGAAAAATTAATATTGCTTGGAATTTCGAAAGGAGAAAAATTGACATTTTTAGAATTAAAAAAAAAAAAAAACAGCACTTTTTACTGGCATTGATAATAATATTGAAAGCAGAGAAATAATTCTGTCGCTCAGCCAAAAATTAATTGCTAAGCTATTAAAGCTTCTAGGTAGTCAGGTCCTAAATTTAAAAGGAAAACTAACAAAGCAAGGCTCCCGAACCAATTCTGCTTGGGTCTGAGATTGTAGGCTTCTACTTCTTTCAAATAATTCCAAGAATTCTGTAATCCAAAGTTGAAAGTTGTAATATAAAAGGAAATATTGTAGATACGAACAAAACCGTATACATAAATTTGTAGAGTATATAAAGATATAAAAAAACCTATTTATAACCATAAAATTTTCCCTATTTGTATAAACCTTTGTATGCTTTTCCTACCGATAAAATAATTCACCAGCTCTCTAGTTCTATGTTTATTTTAGAGTTAGGGATTTTTTGTTGTATTTTTTAACTCGTGTTTTTTTTCTGTGTAGATGTTTAAATAATTTTTGTACATTTCGAATTCTTTTCGTCTTAAAACTACTTAACTTGGGCTTTCCTTTTTCTAGTTGATAGAAACCTTTTTCTGAATCTGATAGTTTATTGTATTTTGTAAGAGAAAGAATCTAGCTCTGTGTCCAATGTCTAAAACGTCTTGCGGCATGTTTTCTTGTCCTGCTAGCTTGTAGTGGAAATTTTCAAAAATCTAGGAAGGCTTTCCCCTTCTACTTTTATCCTATAGCCATCACATACAAACAAAACAAAATAGGTAGTAGAAATTAATCACTTCTATTATTATTTCTAAGAGTTACTCTACGTTTAAAAAGAGAAGAAAAGGGTAGGGCATATTTCAATGTTTTTCCTTTTGACAAGGGATGAAATTTGTTTGATTTAATGTCACTGTATAACTGCTATATTAGTTCAAGACACAAGTTAGTTTATAAGTTATCTTTAGACCATCAAACTTCTGGGTTCAAGCTTCCCTAACTTACATTTACAACACACCATTAATTTGTAGCTATCATAGCATCAAACAGATATAGATGTAGGTAGGTAACTAAAGTTTGATAGAGGAAACTGTAACTGTTCAGGATATACCTATCATCCTGAAAGAGAAAATTAAGATAGGCTAGGAGAAAGCCAGATCACAGTGTATTGAATTATTGATCATTTCAATTGAAAATGGAGTTTTTTGTGTGGAAAAAACTTGTAGAACAATAGACATATTGACTTTCTTGTTACAAAAAATATAGGTATATATATATATTTTGATTATTTATGTGCAGTAAAAATGGTTTAACTTTCAAATATGATCATACAACACTTCCGTAACCTTGCATTCTTCCGATAGGTAAATGGGTGGGTACCTAATCATAATTCATAATAAATAATAAAATTATAATAAACACTTATCACATTCATTACGATATGAATTCAATCAATGTGATGGTCACGTCTGCCTTTTATTACAGGGTAGAATAGAGTAGAATATAACTTGTTTATCCTGTTCGAATGAGACTGAAAAGTCCCTTTACCCTAGCAGTCTAAACAAGGTCTCATGTATTTTATGGGTTTAATAACATGCTACCTATAAAAAAAGTTTAGAACAGTAGACCTTGCTTAGTTTAAAAAGAGAAGAAAAGGGTAGGGCATATTTCAATGTTTTTCCTTTTGACAAGGGATGAAATTTGTTTGATTTAATGTCACTGTAGGTATAACTGCTATATTAGTTCAAGACACAAGTTAGTTTAAGTTATCTTTAGACCATCAAACTTCTGGGTTCAGCTTCCCCAACTTACATTTACAACACACCATTAATTTGTAGCTATCATAGCATCAAACAGATATAGATGTAGGTAGCTAAGGTTTGATAGAGGAAACTGTAACTGTTGAGGATATACCTATCATTCTGAAAGAAAACTTACTAAAATACAAAGTTATCAAACAGATAGCTCCTTTTAAAAAAATTAAAAGTTACTTCTGGAAGGATGTATCTAAGAATTAAACCCGTATTCCACTCAAAATGTTAAATATTCACATTTCGCTAAAGATATATTTACACAGAGCAATTTTCAACGGCCTTTCTTATTGTGAGGGAGTACTTTTATTTGTATCTTCTCCATAGGTTAGTTTGGGAAAACACTTCTACTTGAATTTAAAACAAACCTGAATACTTTATGAGTAGTAGATCAAAAGATATTAAATATTATATAAATTTATTTTTTGAAGAAAAACGTTTTTTGGCTCTCCTGAAAAATTGAGTTTTTTCAGATAACCCCCTGCAGTTGTAGGCAAGCGACATGCCGATTGATTGACCCATCTTGTATTAATCATGATAACAGCAAACAGCTACGTCCAAAATCAACACAAATTATTGGCAATGTTATGATACTGATTAGGAAATTAAACAGTGACTCCCCTTCATGAGCTCACTGTTTAATCTTTAAACGTCAATGATTAAATCATTATTGGGTGTTAATCATCATTGGTTGATTGACTAACAGTGTTCTTTGAAGGAGAGACTGATAAAGAGTTAACGAGTAAAAATAAGGAAGAAAAAAGATTCTGGTTTTCCAATAGGTAGTCAGTAAAAGTGAGCCTAACTGAAAAGAAGTTGTAGACAGTGTTCTAGTTCTTTTTGACAAACATATTAGAATATTCATTAACTTGAAGTTTTTGGAAAATTATAACTTTTTGTAAGATTCTAAATATTTGGAAGATTGTAACTTTTTGGAAGATTGCAACTTTTTGGAAATTTGCTTGATTTTTTTTTTTCCAAGTGTATGACTTGACTTGAAAGAATTTTGAGAGTTTAATATGGGTGTGATGAAATTGAATTTCAAAATCTTGAAGAAGTTCCTTCAAGCACATTTGGACAAGAAAGAGTGTTGTCCCCGGAGGTAAATTTTTAAAATTTAAATAGATTTTTTTCTTTTGTAGAGCTTTTTTTTTTCAAGTGTATCACTAATTTTAATTTAATTCACCAGTTTCAATTTCTACAAAATGATAATTATGTTACATAAGTGCGAAAAGTATGATCTAGTATTTACTTGGGGACTTTCAGACTGAAATATACACCCTCATGCTCATATTCAATTTGGAAGCGTAAAAGTATGTTTCTAATGTGAGACAAACGTACATCTTTGTCAAACAAACTGTTTGTCAGAGACTGTTTGTCTCGCGTTATGCTGAAACGTTGTAACATAAGGTGCTAGGCTAAATGGCCGGTCCCTCGTGCCGCGGTGACTGCGGGGTGGGATATGCGCCAGTGTATTTCATTGTTTCTACAGTTTATTTGCTTATCTCAACTACAGACTGAAATATACACCCTCATGCTCATATTGCTCATGTTACAAGCAGTTGAGGCTTGTCTCAAATTTGGAAGCGTAAAAGTACGTTTCTAATGTGAGACAAACGTACATCTTTGTCAAACAAACTGTTTGTCAGAGACTGTTTGTCTCCCGTTATGCTGAAACGTTGTAACATAAGGTGCTGGGCTAAATGGCCGGTCCCTCGTGCCGCGGTGGCTGCGGGGTGGGATATGCGCCAGTGTATTTCATTGTTTCTACAGTTTATTTGCTTAACTCAACTATTGTAATTAAAATAAAATTTCAAAAGACAATTAAAATTCGACATTCAGCTAAAGAAAGTTTGGTGAGCTTTTGGAAATACTCAGAATCCCATCATCAGACCAAAAACGCAAGAGAGGTATTGACTCTTTAATTTATGAAGATTCTTTTCTAAATAATTATTTGCATTTATTTTATTGTAATTAATTTCTAATCCCAATTTTTTTCGCAGTGATGTGGACGAGTACGGGTTTAAGCGGGGCGCCAACTTTGACTATGTCGCCTACGAAACGTTCATGTCGGAATATATTGGCGTCCTCGCCAAGCGGTCCAAAAAGTGGGCCGCCATTCTGCCCCTGTTCACCAATAAGCCCAATCCGAGCTGGAATAAGAGCAAGAAGGCCAAACGATACCTTCGCAAGGGGATTCCCATCACTTATAGACCACAGGTTTGTCGAATGGCGTGCGAGGAGCTATTATTATTTTTTTTTTTACTCAAAATAAAACATAATAGAACATAAACAAAAAAGTATGCTTATGATTCTAGCTCATTAATGAAGTAATGATATTAATTTAATGAAAGTTTTTGTAACCCTTTCAGCTAAGCTGAGGTTGGGTTACAAATAATGATTTTTTGACACAGTTACATCCTTCGGTTGGGGCTGTGTTTTTTGGGCCTTATAGATAGGTCACTAAGAAGCTATTCGCTATGAAAACCAGAAGGAAAACAGGATAGGGAAAAGCCACCCGTTCCTGAAATTTTTGGGTGGTTCACAAATTCTAAACCACCCTGTACCTATTTATTATGCAGTTAATCGTTAAACTCATTAACGTGAACTAATTAAATCATTATGAACAATTCGCATACATTGTTCATCAAACTTATTAATGAAACGTAAAATTTAAGCCTAGTACCTACCTAACAGCAACATTTTTATCAGAAACGTAAATCTAAATTAAAACTGATAAATAAAAGATTTCTAAGAAGTCTCTCTCCCTATCCCTCCAGATAAACTTATTATTTATTTATTATTATTTTATTTCATCTAACAATTCTTTTACAAGCTCAATAAACCTTCTCGTCTAAAACTGTAGCAAAAATAGCTCAATTTTGTGTCAACTGAGGAGGAAAGAGCTCAGGTCAATGGCAATTCATTCTTCTTCATTCTTCTTATGAAATTTTCTTGCTGTATAATGTTGTCCCATTCTTTTGTTCTTTTTTCCCCAAGCACTTTCGATTTTTCGGTATTATTTTTGACATACCTACTGGAAGTTATTTTTATTTATTTATTAAAAAATAAATAAACCTAAATAATAATAATTAAAAAAAAATAAAATGAAAAAAAATCTGACCTATCATCCTGTGATTTTTGACATTTCCTTATTGGCTTGTCCCTTGGAAAATTTCGTTAGTTTTTTTCCAATCAAAGTCTGACTTTAAAATCTAAAACTTTGTGTATGTACTATGTTCGTTAGTTTTTTTCCAATCAAAGTCTGACTTTAAAATCTAAAACTTTGTGTATGTACTATGTACTGCTACCAAATTTACATTTAATATGTAGCTAACGAAAGTTACTGTTATTTTTAAATCCTGCAAAAATATGTCAGTCCTATGTATAAAAAATTCTATTCTGTTTGCATTCATCCACAAAACTCACCGACCTCACCTCTAGATCCCTTGTATCTGGAGGTTGGTGGTTCGAGTCCAATTCAAGTCAATAAAAAACATAGGGTTTGACCCAAAAATTCTATCCTCCCTTTAACCCTGCCAAGCCCCTAAAGACGGGTCCCGGGTGTATTTTTGTTAACCCTTTGAGTGTTCCTAAGTGTGTTCCCTCTCTCTTACCTTTTTCCTCGTCTTGGTTTACTGAGTTTTGACTGAAGTGATTTCTTGTTAGGTATTAAGTAAGAATGTTAATCTTTTTTAGCTAAATTCCCTTCAGGGATGAGCTATTTTTTTATTATTATTATTATTATTATTATTATTATTATTATTTTTTTCAAACTGCGAAACGTTTAGGATGGCTC
>NW_007378574.1:118431-118871 GCF_000475195.1 Diaphorina citri | reverse complement strand
ATTTTGTTTGAAACCCTCTCCTTTGCATGTGCGAGTTTGATTTTTACTTGACTAAAGCATGGTCCATACCTGTGTTGTCCACTTCACCGTTCAGGCGTTCACAGTAGTCCAAACCTAATTTTCTTTGTGAACACCGCTGTGGACCTAGCTTAACGTTTTCGATTTTAAGTTTACATGAAGGATGTAGGAAATACTATTTGCCTTCATTTACCAATCAGTTGAAGACATTTTATTTCCTTTATTCTTCCTGCAATAATGTTACTCCTTTATGCTTGCTGTAATAGTGTTACTTGACCAAGTATGCCGTTTTGAAAACAGTTTTCCCGTTTGTTTTGTCAGAATGTTTGTACTGTGTTCAATAAAAAGCATGTTTTTTTTTATCCTATTGAAAAAAAAGTAAAAGTTAATTTTGATTAAAGTCCCTCAACTTAACTTAACTT
>NW_007378574.1:83112-118119 GCF_000475195.1 Diaphorina citri | reverse complement strand
TGAGGTGGATTAAAAAAAAAAAAAAATAAAAAAAAAAAATAGGTCCGTACATATGTATTTTTAAAAAAAGTATCTTAAAAATGATTTCAGTATCCAAGAAAAGAGTTGATTCCTTGTGTCTCCGTGGAAAAACACCGCAAGCAGTATCCCAACACCCGTCTAGTTGTCTGGAAAAAGGGCGCAATTTAGCCAAAGAAGCTTCCGTCAACCACCTTTGAAGCACTGGGGTCACTTCAGGGGTTCCGAGTCTCCCGAGTTTACATTTCAGTTGCTGAAGAGGACCACGAGACTAGTTTCTACCTTTATCAAATTGAATTTTAGTCAGACACTTCATTAAATTAATTTGAATGGAAAAGAGCTGCGGGAAGCAGGTTAATGCACACCACCCTGAGTCCTGACTTTCAACATGCAATCCCTTCCTTTCCTCTTCTTCCCTTCCTTCCCTCCGTTCTTCTTCCTATGATAAAGGGACTATTCATTCTATTTTAAGAAATTAGGTCTGTAAAATATCATACAATACAAAAATGCGTTCCCTTTTCTCCCTCACGTCTCTCTAGAGCTTTCACCTTTTAAATGGCATTCAGGGCATTCGAGGGAATGTTGAAATATTTGGGTTATGTAGCATGTTCAAAGTTCTAATCCAGTGGTTCTCAACGTATGGTTTGGTTCCTATCATAATGAAATACTGCATACAACATTACAACACATTATGACCAGTTAAGGGATTGAGTTTGTAACCGGGAGAACTGCAGTTCGATTCCCAGCGGCAACACAAGAAAGTACTCATAGAGGAAGGCCTTAGTTAAGATTAAGCTTGGCAGTCATCCACAATTCACAGGAATCTATAATTTTTCGTTCCTTTATTCAGTCCATTTTTTTCCAGGAGGTTTAATAGAGGGAACTGTAACTGCTAGGGTCTTATCGTCCCGAAATCGAAGAGATAAGGAAGATAGGGAAAGCCAGCCGTTCCGAGAACGAACCTTATCCCATCAGGATAAAATCCGCCCCGGGTGGGAATCGAATCCGCAACCTAGCGCTTACAAGGCAGACTCAGTCTTTTCTTTGGCACTATGTCCACTCAAACTTCTTTCTACCGTAATAGTGAGTACTACTAATACTAATGTAATGAATGACAGAGAATAATAAAGTACAGTCACCATCGTCCGAGAACGAACCTTATCCCATCAGGATAAAATCCGCCCCGGGTGGGAATCGAATCCGCAACCTAGCGCTTACAAGGCAGACTCAGTATTTTCTTTGGCACTATGTCCACTCAAACTTCTTTCTACCGTAATAGTGAGTACTACTAGTACTAATGTAATGAATGACAGAGAATAATAAAGTACAGTCACCATCTTAAAAACAATGACGAAAATTTCCATAAAAACTTCACCACCATGTCAAACGGACAGTAGAGACAACGTTACTGTCTGTTCATGATTATAATAAATTGCCCACCATAAGTCATAAGGTCGGATTGTAGCTCCTAAAAGTAGGCACACATTACCGCATGCTAGCAAAATGACTAGGTACACGACAGGTAGTTAGAGCATGTAACTAGGGTTAGAGAGAAGAAATCATATCTATTAAATCTTTTTATAGACCAGTCAGTTTGAGTAAATAATTGACACAGGTTTTACTGTGCTAGCTAACGACGAATGAGCTGTAAATATAATGATAGGGACTAAAACACAAGGGAGGGAGGGGGCAGAGTCAAATGATACCCGTGGATTCAACATCTATAAAATTCAAGAAACGATATTTCCATAAAAACTTCACCACCATGTCAAACGGACAGTAGAGACAACGTTACTGTCTGTTCATGATTATAATAAATTGCCCACCATAGGTCATAAGGTCGGATTGTAAGCTCCTAAAAGTAGGCACACATTACCGCATGCTAGCAAAATGACTAGGTACACGACAGGTAGTTGGAGCATGTAACTAGGGTTGGAGAGAAGAAATCATATCTATTAAATCTTTTTATAGACCAGCCAGTTTGAGTAATAATTGACACAGGTTTTACTGTGCTAGCTAACGACGAATGAGCTGTAAATATAATGGTAGGGACTAAAACACAAGGGAGGGAGGGGGCAGAGTCAAATGATACCCGTGGATTTAACATCTATAAAATTCAAGAAACGAAAAGTCAACAAAAGGTTTATGACCGGCTGTTGGTTTGACCAGGAGCCAATGCTATCCTATAGGTAGTTGGTTGACCAAGCAAGAATCATTTATGAGTTCAAGAGACAGTCCAAAATTTGGATGCAAAGACAGTCGCATTCTATCGCATAATTTGTGTGAATCGACATTTATGATAACATGCGACGGTTGTAGACCAGGCCAATAGTATTTCTGTTCTGAATTCTTCGTCCCGTAAAATATTTTACTTTGAATATGACTAGATTGCCTGGACTACAAATCCATTTCTCATGATGATGAGCACTCTGGCGGAACAGCCTTGAACTTGCGTTACATGTTACGTTCATTTTCTACTATGGTAGTAATCACTAGTAGGAATAATGCAGACTATTATTTTATTTTTATCATAATAAATCCTAATAATTTGAGGGATGACAACACATTCAGAAGCAGGTAATTAACTATTGCTGAAACAAACAAGGAACATCCTTTATTTATTGTGGTGTTAACTACCATCTCTAACAAAGAGTGTCATGAGTTCATACAGGGGTGAGGGCAACCAATTTACCCTGAATGATAGCCATAAATAGTCCAGATTCCAATGATTCTGCTCAAAAACTCCCTGGCTAAATCTGCTGAAGAAATTTAATCTCCACAAAGTGACCCCCAGGGATCTCAAGGGTTGACAATCTCCTAGTCCCCACTAGCATTACACTCCTTATACTCGCTGGCAATACACTTCTAGTACCCACTACCATTGTACCCGTAACTCGTATGGGAACATCCAAATGAAAACAATGTGTGCTGATGATAAATTGCAGGATATTCATTTCCTACTTGCGAATTTTCCGCCAGTAATTTTTACATACTCGTATCAGGATCGCAGCTAAGTGGGCGCTTTATGTAAGGATCTTGAAGTGTACAGCAAAGTGAAAGAAATGTTAATTTGTTGAGGAAATAATAAACTCTGCCAGCTATATCTATGTGCATCAATCTAGCATAAAAACTATAAAAAGATGTGAGAAAAAATCCCAGATCCCAACAAATAACAATAAAATGGAGACGAACCATGCTATTCGTTCCTTGTCACTTTGAACTTAATCATCACTCGATGAAAAAATTATATTTCAACGTAATCAATCAAGCGATCAATCAATCAATGAGTGATGAATAGGCTTGGAAGATCATGAAAAGTGCGGAAATCAGGAATAGGGTGAGTGAGGGAAGGGGGAAGTTAGTGGATCATCTATTGCTGGGATCCACAGTTAGAGACTGGATAAAAAGTATCAGCATTATTAAGACATACCCATTTTGTAGGGATATAGGGTATCGAAGGTAGGATTAGGGGTTCTCGATATCCAACAGTTTATAAATTCCCCTAGATAAGTCGCCACTTTGACAGTGGGAAATTACACTGTGACCACTGTGTCAAGAGGGATTAGTTGTTGTTTAAAAATACTATCGATCTTCACCACGCGATGATGCTTGTAAATAAAGGTAGAAACACACTACTATCACGCCACGTGAGCTCACTTGACGTGATAGTAGTGTAGCTGTCCTGAATGAAATAACCTACATGACCTACAATATTATGGGAAAACTTTGAACTACATCTTTCTGACTCCCCATGAGCTCACGTGACGTGATAGTAGTGTTTCTACCTTAACTCACTGGTTCGTGGTTGGAGTATATCTGAGAGCAGACCCCCGCCACATAAGCGGGGTTTAGCTGACCAATCACAGTCCAATAGATTCTAATGTGGACTAGGACTACGCGAGTATTCCACAGGGCCTCCGGCTGAAGATCCTGCCCATACAGTAATACAGCATCCAGTGCCAATTCCACTACCTCACCAAATACAATGTCACTCGATTGTTGTCATACAGATCAGCTCATTTCCGGTAACGTGGAATGTACTTACTGCTTCCGAGCTTACCGTAGGTAATGGAAGCATTGAGATCTTTCGTACTGTATAAGTAGTGCTTTATTGAAACTGTCACTATAGAGCAAGTAGTCCCATTATGCAAATAGTAGTGTAGTTTTGAATGTAAAACTCTTGTGAGGCAGTGTGACCAGAGGGGGAAAATGAGCGTCTGTGGCTAATGTAAAGGGAAAATTTTGAATGACAAAGGTGGATTTGTCTGCCTTTTATAATTCACTGAAAGCCCCAGGACCTCCATTACCGCAAATGTTATCTAGAGTCTGAGTGCATTCAGGGCATCCACATTAATGATACATTCTTTTCATTTTCTTTAAATGATCACATTCAAACTGGATACCTGTTACAAAGACATGTGTGAGCAAGCAATGGGTAACAACTTGGCAGATTCCACATTTATTTCAAACAGGAAACATCAGAACAAACTGAAAATTTCGAGTTCAAATTTATTCTATAGCGGATTTACATCAAGGTACACTCATGTCACAGGTCAAAACTAGGATTAGTATAACGCTATCAGCAAAATAACGGTAATCCCAGATTTTCACAAATTTGCTAAATCCCAATTATCAAAATTTAGCGGTGACAGCTCTCGATTTACATCAAGGTACACTCATGTCACAGGTCAAAACTAGGATTAGTATAACGCTATCAGCAAAATAACGGTAATCCCAGATTTTCATAAATTTGCTAAATCCTAATTTAGCGGTGACAGCTCTTGCTCTCTGGCCCATCCTCCAAAAACTGCCATTTGCTAATTCCGCTCCTGAGCACTACTGCAATAATTAATACTACGGTAATTCTTCCCCACATTTGTTCCCATTGTTTCTCATCTCCTCTCCCTCTTTCTCCCCTAATCTTGTAGTCCCAAAGCTGTAAGGGCGTCACCCATATGAGCAAGAAAGCATCGAAAGGTCACAAGGTCATTTTACGACCCAGGTCGCCTCTTCGAATCCAGGCTGCGATGAAATTCGACAATAAAGGCCATTGAAAAGAGTTATGCTTGCGTACAACGAGAAATTATAAATTAATCGAAGAAAAATACGGCACAGTTGAAACATAAATGAAGCATTGGGAGATGAAATATGAAGTGGATTAAATACAAATAAATAGGTTTTTTTTGAGGTGGATTAAAAAAAAAAAAAAATAAAAAAAAAAAATAGGTCCGTACATATGTATTTTTAAAAAAAGTATCTTAAAAATGATTTCAGTATCCAAGAAAAGAGTTGATTCCTTGTGTCTCCGTGGAAAAACACCGCAAGCAGTATCCCAACACCCGTCTAGTTGTCTGGAAAAAGGGCGCAATTTAGCCAAAGAAGCTTCCGTCAACCACCTTTGAAGCACTGGGGTCACTTCAGGGGTTCCGAGTCTCCCGAGTTTACATTTCAGTTGCTGAAGAGGACCACGAGACTAGTTTCTACCTTTATCAAATTGAATTTTAGTCAGACACTTCATTAAATTAATTTGAATGGAAAAGAGCTGCGGGAAGCAGGTTAATGCACACCACCCTAAGTCCTGACTTTCAACATGCAATCCCTTCCTTTCCTCTTCTTCCCTTCCTTCCCTCCGTTCTTCTTCCTATGATAAAGGGACTATTCGTTCTATTTTAAGAAATTAGGTCTGTAAAATATCATACAATACAAAAATGCGTTCCCTTTTCTCCCTCGCGTCTCTCTAGAGCTTTCACCTTTTAAATGGCATTCAGGGCATGTTGAAATATTTGGGTTATGTAGCATGTTCAAAGTTCTAATCCAGTGGTTCTCAACGTATGGTTTGGTTCCTATTTGTTGTCCATCTCATTGTTTTAATTACGTTGATAAGAGTAATTTCTATATTTCCATCAGATAAAATTAGTTGCATCAGATCGCTCTTTCAATTTGGCTATAAATCCTGAGGTGTGACTCGGTTAAAAATTCATCGTTTTCCTTCTAGGTTTAATTGGGCATATAAATTAAACGAAACCAGACAGACCTAAATCCAAGCTGACCCACCTTAATGGCTCTGACCATTTGGAACTCACAGATAGACAAGTATAAAATGTAGCTACCTAAATCACAGTAAATAGTGAAGTGACGCAAATGTTCAAGAATGATTACGACAAGAATTGATACAAAAAAACAACAATAATTAAGTAATATTAGGAAAATAGTTGAAATTAACTGGGTGTACGTGATAAGAAAATTGTAGTTGTAGTTGTACATAATGAAGTTTCAGCCTCATTTAAACAATGGCAATGTCCAACCCAGAGGACCTTGAAATATCAGAGCATCTTTTTTCGAGTGAAAATCCCCCTAGGAAACAGCTCAAATTAGATGAATTTATTGCAAATTTTTAATTCTGCATCATTTTCCGTACTTGTAAAACAATGAGGAAAATTATCGTGATGGTATATGAAGTTAGTATGTACTTGTATGTGTGTGCCAAATTAAACCAAAGTGTTCTCGTATTATTTATTACTTGGAGTACGACGAGACACTCACATTTTTTGCCGTAATTTATGATTGGTGCAGACGTACAAGTAAGACTTGATTTTGATTGATTGTAAAAGATGTCTAGAACTTTGCCCTACACGGGTACCTACTAGGTTACAAGTTACAAAGTTGAAAACAGAAATTTGATTGGGCTAAATGTTGCTTCATACCTTCGGATGAGGGATGACAACACATTCAGAAGCAGGTAATTAACTATTGCTGAAACAAACAAGGAACATCCTTTATTTATTGTGGTGTTAACTACCGTCTCTAACAAAGATTGTCATGAGTTCATACAGGGGTGAGGGCAACCAATTTAGCCTGAATGATAGCCATAAATAGTCCAGATTCCAATGATTCTGCTCAAAAACTCCCTGGCTAAATCTGCTGAAGAAATTTAATCTCCACAAAGTGACCCCAGGGATCTCAAGGGTTGACAATCTCCTAGTCAAGTTTTTGCTAATTTCAAATATGGGACAATTTTGTCCCAAGTCAGGAATCACTCTACCTCGAAGGCAACTCTGCCTCTCATAAAAAAGGGGGGGGACAGTCTCGTCCATAAATGTAATTGATACCCTACTTGGACAACATTACGCCATTACGCAGAAAAGAACCACCCATAAGGAAATTTCCCTTGTGGATGGTTCTTTTCTACCTAATGCTGTCTACTTTACCTACAATATGGGAGAATTTCCAACAAACTTTTAGAGGAGGTACAATTCCATCACTTGGACACTACTTTTGAAATGATGCCATGAATCAAATGAGGTGACAAAAGCGCAACACATCAGTTAGAGACTGGATAAAAAGTATCAGCATTATTAAGACATACCCATTTTGTAGGGATATAGGGTATCGAAGGTAGGATTAGGGGTTATCGATATCCAACAGTTTATAAATTCCCCTAGATAAGTCGCCACTTTGACAGTGGGAAATTACACTGTGGACTATTTGTCAAGAGGGATCAGTTGTTGTTTAAAAATACTATCGATCTTCACCACGCGATGATGCTTGTAAATAAAGGTAGAAACACACTACTATCACGCCACGTGAGCTCATGTACTCGTTTTTCGATTGCGAATATTTCAACGGGTTACTTTCTGGTGTTCTCGTGTTGAGCCAGCACCTAAATGGGAAGTATTGTGTCTCTTCTCGCCCATCTGATGAGAGGCATACTACGGGATGGGCATGCTACGACACAGACCACAAGCGTCCAATGTAGCAGTTGTTTCATCGCTACGAAATAAAAACGGCGGTGAAACACTCATCTTTAAAAAAAAAAAAAAAATGAAATAACCTACAATATTACGGGAAAACTTTGAACTACATCTTTCTGACTCCCCATGAGCTCACGTGACGTGATAGTAGTGTTTCTACCTTCACTCACTGGTTCGTGGTTGGAGTATATCTGAGAGCAGACCCCCATCACATAAGCGGGGTTTAGCTGACCAACCACAGTCCAATGGATTCTAATGTGGACTAGGACTACACGAGTGTTCCACAGGGCCTCCGGCTGAAGATCCTGTCCATACAGTAATACAGCATCCAGTGCCAATTCCACTACCTCACCAAATACAATGTCACTCGATTGTTGTCATACAGATCAGCTCATTTCCGGTAATGTGGAATGTACTGCTTCCAAGCTTACCGTAGGTAATGGAAGCATTGAGATCTTTCGTAGTGTATAAGTACTTTATTGTATACTAAGTAGGTATTGTATACTAAGTATAAGTACTAAGTGTATAAGTGCTTTATTGACACTGTCACTATAGAGCAAGTAGTCCCATTATGCAAATAGTAGTGTAGTTTTGAATGTAAAACTCTTGTGAGGCAGTGACGTGTGACCAGAGGGGAAAATGAGCGTCTGTGGCTAATGTAAAGGGAAAATTTTGAATGGCAAAGGTGGATTTGTCTGCCTTTTATTATTTCACTGAAAGCCCCAGGACCTCCATTACCGCAAATGTTATCTAGAGTCTGAGTGCATTCAGGGCATCCACATTAATGATACATTCTTTTCATTTTCTTTGAATGATCACATTCAAACTGGATACCTGTTACAAAGACATGTGTGAGCAAGCAATGGGTAATAAGTTAACAACTTGGCAGATTCCACATTTATTTCAAACAGGAAACATCAGAGCAAATAGAACTTTTAAAAGCTTCCAAAGAATCAGGTTGGAAAAACAACCACTGGGTATAAAGTACATTTATAGGTACATGATTAAATACGTTGAAATGTAGAACTTTTAAAAGCTTCCAAAGAATCAGGTTGGAAAAACAACCACTGGGTATAAAGTACATTTATAGGTACATGATTAAATACGTTGGGATGTATGCATTAGTCTATTCAGAGTGTCCAATCCTCATTCGGCTACGACTACATGTAAATTAATTATCAAATTTGCTATGGGAGAGTGTTGAATTACTTTTAATTAAAATCCAGGTTATCAGTATAGAACAATCAAGTTATTAAGTGCATACCTATAAAGTTGTTTTTGTTTATCAATCTTTGATTCGGGAGTACAAAGGTAATGCGGTTTAATAACCTGAGGCCTCCCTCACAGAATTTGAACAAAGCCGGGACTGGAAGGCTAATTGAACGAAGTAAGTTTTACGTTTTCGAAGAGGTTTGATAGAGGGAACTGTAATTGCTAAGGTCTTATCGTCCCGAAAGCGGAGAGAGAAAGAGGAAAGGAGAAAGCCAGCCGTTCCGAGAACGAACCTTATCTGTTTAGGATAAAATTCCCCCGGGCGGGAATCGAACTCACGATCTAGCACTTACAAGGTAGACGTTTAATTAAAATCCAGGTTATCAGTATAGAACAATCAAGTTATTAAGTGCATACCTATAAAGTTGTTTTTGTTTATCAATCTTTGATTTGGGAGTACAAAGGTAATGCGGTTTAATAACCTGAAGCCTCCCTCACAGAATTTGAACAAAGCCGGGACCAGAAGGCTAATTGAACGAAGTAAGTTTTACGTTTTCGAAGAGGTTTGATAGAGGGAACTGTAATTGCTAAGGTCTTATCGTCCCGAAAGCGAAGAGAGAAAGAGGACAGGATAGAAAGCCAGCCGTTCCGAGAACGAACCTTATCTGTTTAGGATAAAATCCCCCCGGGCGGGAATCGAACTCACGATCTAGCACTTACAAGGTAGACAGGCTAACTAACTCCAAACTAACTAGGCTGGCAGTTTTAAGTTTTAACTTAACGAGTTTGCACTTTGTGTATTTCTTCTGTCTGTGTATTTTTTCTGTGTCTGTGTATTTCTTCTGCGATTACTCTCGAACGGTTGAAATTTGGTACCTACAAATCTTCAGCATTAAAAAAAAAAAAATAATAATAAAAAAATAAAAAAAAAACTGATCAGATTAGAATAAAGGCCTTTGTCTAGGTAGGTAATTGACTAATATTGGGAATGGTTGATAAGGGGGTACAAGGCATACTTTTCCATTCCTCTCACTCCTTATACATATCTCTACTGAGAGGTGGGAGAAAAAAGGTCAAGTAGTGATGATTTTCCCCCATGATAATAATATTAGTCTGATGAAAAAGTTCTACGATATTGTGCAATACTCTGAGGTCAAAGGCTAGGTGAGAGCATTGCTGATTATGATGGATCATAGACGTAAACCTCAATCGTCAAATGATTATGTGTGCTACTGATTATAACAGGTACCTTGTGTTCCATGTGTTCAAAAGCTATGCGGAATTACTGATGGCAAAGCTACAGAGAATAATGATGGCAAAAAATACTAATGACTAAATATGCATATTTGCCAATAAGCCTATGATGACTAGTAAGTAGCTGTGATTTCATGTAGCTATTTTCATCCTGTTGGACTATGTTTTCACACATTTAAATACCAACTTTGGGAGTCTCTACATATAGCAGAGAGGCTCATATCTGACTCTCATGAAAAACGGAAGTGATTGTAAAGCCCTGAAATCTGTTTTTGTTTACCTTTTATTGCTTACATTTTTATCAACATGTCATGTTGATATTGTCTCAGTGTCTTACAGCACCAAGAAAACAAAAGCTGGGTTAAATCACTGATTTAGCAAAAAACTTCTCTGAAAGACCATTCACAAGTCACTTTGACAATAAGAGCTCTAATGAGATCGTTAGTTTTACACTTTGTTGAGTTGAAACGTAGAGAAAGAAAAATACCTATTTACGATTTATTAAAAATATAGCAAGTCAAGACAAAAATCTAGCAAACTAGAAAACTATTATCAAAGGCTCAATTTAAATTAATTTATCATTTAAGAATTAAAGTTTAAGTTTGAATCAAGAGTTAATATTTTGCCACTATCGAACTATCGTCAATCTAGTCAAAATCAAGCGTTAGGAAAGACTGAAAACCTCGGTCTCAGTTTTCATTTCATTCCTAAGACATTTCTTCACAATAAACAATCAATAGACTTTTCTTGTTATTAGACTGTAGGCAGAAATCTTATGTGCACTTCTCAGAAATCAAAAAAATTTTCCGGACACACAAGCACGAAATAGTAAACAACTAATCCAATGTAAACAACACTGTGGATTTATTACGACAAAAAAAGCGACAATTTTTTCGAAACTCGAGGAAAAAATAGTTCGCCCGTAATTTGAAACTATCGCGATAGTACGTTAGGTTTGAATGAGAGGTACGTAAGGTACGTTAGAACTTCGTAGCATGCTGACATTTCTTCACAATAAACAATCAATAGACTTTTCTTGTTATTAGACTGTAGGCAGAAATCTTATGTGCACTTCTCAGAAATCAAAACAATTTTCCGGACACACAAGCACGAAATAGTAAACAACTAATCCAATGTAAACAACACTGCGGATTTATTACGACAAAAAAAGCGACAATTTTTTCGAAACTCGAAGAAAAAATAGTTCGCGCGTAATTTGAAACTATCGCGATAGTACGTTAGGTTTGAATGAGAGGTACGTAAGGTACGTTAGAACTTCGTAGCATGCCGGGATAAGAAGTCAAGGCTAGGTGCAAAACCTATTGGGTTAGATCGTGTATGAATATACCGAACATGTTCCTGTATAATCCGCGGACCTGTAGACTTCGCGATGTTCCTACACGTTAATTCGCCAAGTTATAAACATCGCTATATTGATGATATTCCCATTGATAATTAAATATGTAACTATGGATGTTTTGTCACATTATATCACATGC
This sequence comes from Diaphorina citri, assembly GCF_000475195.1. NCBI lineage: Eukaryota > Metazoa > Arthropoda > Insecta > Hemiptera > Psyllidae > Diaphorina > Diaphorina citri. Next base: position 106,385 of record NW_007378574.1, on the reverse strand, counting down.
TGGTTGCTTAAACTCTTATTGACAAACCAGGATCGCAGCTAAGTGGGCGCTTTATGTAAGGATCTTGAAGTGTACAGCAAAGTGAAAGAAAACATGGTAGATCAACTAACAATAAAAGAACTGGAAGAAGACAGGATCGGGAGGTTTTAGAAATCTGCTGGAATCCAACAATGTTAAAATAATTATAAAATGGGGATATTAAGGAGCGCTCCGCCCCGCCAAGTCAAGAAAGTTTGACGGTAAATAAGTACCAAAGAAATTATAAGGGGCCTACCATCATACATGTAACCAAAAGGTGTTTGGGTTTTTGATTTCCAAAACACTACTTTTAATGGCTTCCTCGCTATGAAATTCCCCGACCAAGACCCTGATGTTTGCAGTAAATACCTCATGCATCAAATATTTAACATATTCTACATGTTTTTCTATGTGAAAATTATACCAAGTGGAATTTGTGCTTGTCATAATTCTGCGTACATATGTACATACATGTAAAACCTGTGGTATTTTAGTTATTTAGTATTTGAGTAATTATGCTCCATTTATATCTAATTCATTAATCATTCACTGTACAGACTCACTGTTGGGAGTATTGGGTAATTATTAGTTATGTATAAGGGACAAGAACAATAGTAAATGAACAAATAAATGAAATGCGTGAGAATCCTTCAAAATATGCGAATAAAATAGGGGGGGGGGGATGCAACAAACTATACAACTATCTTTCTAAAACCATGGGATGAGACCTGCTCCTTCTAATTTTATAGAAATAAATCGGCGGATGGTAAATGCAATTAAAAATGGTTATTGGATATACTTGATTTGGAGGAGGAGAAAAATGGAGAAGAAACAAAAAGATTAATGGATATTATACACTTTTCTAATATCCATAGACAAATATTATGTAACTAATAAGGGGGAATCATTACTTCATGGGTTTCATGACTAATTTGCTAAACAATTAAATTTTTCAGTACCTTACCGACCCACCCAAGGACGGGTCTATTTATTGTTACGTAATATAATAAGTACATCTAAGGATCTTGTTTTCAATCTATTATTTAAATCCATCAAGTATTGTTATTTATGACTTTGAGGAAGAAAAACCGCCATGATCTCACACACTGCGTAGGTTCAAAATCATTCATGCGATTTGACAAACACCATGACACCATCAGCAAAAATGCCGAGTTAGTCAAGTAAAGAATCAAGATCAGCAGTATTTAGGAGGAAACAATGACAAGAGGCAAACCAACTGGACTGTGGTTTGCCTGCCAGACGCCAGTGGTGTTTACACGAGATTAGTATAGCTGGACTGCCTACTGGCCTAGTGTAATCTAGCCATTGCTGGTAGTATATACAAGGTACATTCTGTGGCAGGTTGTAAAACTTACCGAAACGTTGTTCAACTCATCGGGCGGGTCCAGTAAGTGTTTAATAGACAGGGTTCCACCCAAGAGCATCACTTTCATAATCGTCACTCTCCAACGGCACACTTTCACCAAAACTCGACTGGAAAATCCGAAATCACTCAGAATGTGGGTGAAGGGTTTCTAGGGCCATTAGCCAGTTGGGTTCTCGTTTATGGGATACTGTCAAGAGGTAGTTATATTAATTTCTCAGTTGTCAATTAGAATGAATAATGTTTTCAAATTCTTCATTTTCAAACATAAATTATAGGCCGTTTATCATTAAACTAAATTGCCACTTTCTTCTAAATCATCGACATTCAAGTCTTTGAAAAAAATTGAACTTCAAAACATATAGAGATTATTTTTATTATTAGATGATCCTGCAAAGGAAATATGTATGAGTGTTTATAAAATGAAATTCAATTAAATATTTACTAGGAGAACTTTTATTTAAAATATGTATGTCTGTCTATTTTTAGGTGAATGGATTAGTTTAGGGCACTTTGGCCGACTTGAATGATCAAAAATGAAATGGGGGCAAAGCCAAGGGGTTCAACGCGTTTCAGATAATCGCCTCGGTAATATTAAAAGTCGAGGTTTACCACTGCGGATGATTTCGAGATGGAGCTATTGGAGCTCAATCCCATATTGACCTGAATCCGGGTATTACGTATAGGAAAATTCCTCGATTCATATTAATCCGACTTGGCAAGTCCTGATATAAGCCTCGCAAGGGGGATATAGGTACACAAATTCTCAATTCCCAACTACTTTTGGAGATGTATGAATGAATTAACACATACACAAATTCTCAATTCCTAACTTCTTTTGGAGATGACGCCTCGGTAATATTAAAAGTCGAGGTTTACCACTGCGGATGATTTCGAGATGGAGCTATTGGAGCTCAATCCCATATTGACCTGAATACTCGATTCATACTAATTACTCGATTCATATTAATCCGACTTGGCAAGTCCTGATTTAAGTCTCGCAAGGGGGATAAAGGTACACAAATTCTCAATTCCCAACTTCTTTTGGAGATGTATGAATTAACGTCAGATTCATCATCGGTGTACATTATTAACCAATTCTTTAACCTCTGCTCCTTGGAGTCTGCTGAAAGAGACTTCATGTTGAGGTTTTCCTCATCTTCAAGGTCAGGCTACCTGCTGATTGCTCAGAATAGTCATTAGCTGGTAGAGGCATCTAATATTTCTATACTATGTTGTTTCATCAATTCTATATATGAATACCCATCAGGATGGTATTATTGTGTGGAAATGGAAATGATTCTCTGTCGGGTGTTTTATGTTAGTTTTGAATTAATACCTTGTTTCAAGTTGAGACAGCAAGCGTTGCCATTGGCATTTAATGTGTTGATTCAGGCCTGGAGACGGCTCAAGATAAAAGTTGAATATCTCCAGAGGACCATTTTTTGAGTAAGTCCAAATTTTTAGCACCCTCGGATTCTGTCTCTGGGAGCTCTTTTTTTTAGGTAATGTATAATTTTGCTAAAAGAGCTTTCTTCAAGTTAGGAACTTTGAAAAAGAATTTCTTGACCCCGCCGGGAATCGAACCCGGGTCTCCCGCGTGCAAGGCGAGTGCAGTGACCACTACGCCATGGGAGCTGACGAATGATGGATAATATAAAAGAAAGAATGGAAGGAGTAAAGAAAGAAATCTGTGTGCACACATAGTCGACGGCCGTTGAATCCGTCGATTGATGTGTGGACACAGCTTTAAGGAAAGCTGAATGTCAGAATGCCAGCCTAGTTAGCTTAGTTGGTAGTGCGTCTGCCTTGTAAGCGCTAGGCCGCGGGTTCGATTCCCGCCCGGGGCGGATTTTATCCTGATGGGATAATGTTCGTTCTCGGTAGAATGGGGGATAAAATACGGAATAAGTGGTTGGGTGGAAGAGCTCCTCAAGGAGAACCCTGCCATTTAAAAGAAAGCCGTAAAAAAAAAAAATAAATAAAAATAAAAAATAAGACATGGAATAGGAATGATAGATAATACATATAAAATAAAGAATGGAAGGAGTAAAGAAAGAAATCTGTGTGCACACATAGTTGAATCCGTCGATTGATGTGTGGACACAGCTTTAAGGAAAGCAGAATGTCAGAATAAAATAGAGCTTCTTTGAGATATCACAAGCTCCATATACAACTTTTGTACCACATACGTAGGACCGGTCCACCAAAGTCTCTTACCTTAGCAGACGCAAGGTGAGACCCATACGTCTATTTTGCACCAGAAAATCAATCTCAACTAAAATGGAATTATTTGAAAATCTCTGCCGAAATTGAATAATTTTAGACGAAGGTTTTCAAGTCATACACAAAAATAACATAGGTACATAATAATTATGTGTTTCTGCATCTCGTAATCAGCTTTTGAAACACAAGTCTACAACGCCGCGGGTATTTGTGTGATTATATCCAATTTGAAAGCTCGTATCTAGTGCAAAATGAACAAGATATTGCGAACTCTGTTAATGGCACAAGTACACTTTGCAATACTTGCGAAACGTGGTTCACAACTGAATGCAAGTAAATGGAAGAATTATTTCGGAGTATTATGCCAAAACACAACTTCAGTTGGCACTGCCACCAGAACGTTGAAATCCACTCAAGATGAACTTTTAAATGTTCACATGGTGTTTTCTATCTCCTGATCTACTTACTGACTTTTATTCCTTTTAAAGAGGACGAATTATGTGTATTGGTTAGAATCAAACTGCTTTTTACACGGCCCTCGAAAGACATATCTGCCAACAATCGTCACATCAAATACTCAGATACATACCCTGTATATTGAGGACTGAGCATTGCGAGGAATGCCTGCTATATTATCATCGATTATTTCAAGTATTTGCCGAGCATCATTTGCCAGACACATACTTCCTTGTACACTGAGCGCCACGTTCAGTCATTCAGTATCACATTGAACGCTACTGCTTCGTACTATTGGCATAATGTGCACTCCACCTATCACAGGGTGAAAGTCTTTTACTCTGGATACCTCGAGGTAGGTAACTATAAGAACAACACCAACGTACAAGAGAAAGTCATTAACAACTTTGGTTGGACAAGAAAATTCTTGGACACAAAAGAACCGGAATTACCAAACATTTCAGTTTTATGCTGATAAGTGAGAATGATCCTGCATTCTGCTGGATGCATGAAGGACATATACCTAGGTAAAACTTGTGTTGTCCATTGTCCATCAGCAGATCTTGTAGTGTAGACGTTCAAATAGCAAAGGAAGGACCCAAATGACCCAATGCCAAAAGAAACACGTGTACCATTGTACCTACAAGTATTGTAAAGAAAAACAAATTAATGAAACCATCTTCACTATTACATAAATTCATAAATATCAAGGTATTCTTAAAGTTTCATATGGCGATAGCCGTCAGCAATTCACAATGTACTACCAGTTCAGACTATGAGAACAACGAAGTTGAAACCGGTTGGGTCGAAACATAAAAAAAAAGTCCAAGATGCGAGTTTTTAAAATTATTTATCGCTCAAACTCTATCGGGAGAACTGGTTAATATTGCAAAACATTCAGCTGGAATAGTTGATGGAATTTAAAAGCAGTCAGAATGCCTAGTTGAATCTAAAGGTAGAGGGTACAGTTGATAGCTAGATGAGAATACGCCTACAGGTAAACTGTATGAGAGCCAAAGGCTAACTAATAGTAATAAATATTTACTGCTAGTAGACTCAGTGACTACGAGAATCACAAAACCAAGGTTTGATAGTGATAGTGGTACTTAAAGATGGTCTTCGGAAACACTGATAATTTGAGTATAATTTAACACAAACATGACTTTTGGGGTTGGTTTGTGTTAGAACGGATCTTATCGTGACAAGATAAGACCAAAAAAAAAGTCCCTTATTTTCCTCCGTTCATAGCTTCCAACTTGCAGCAAACAGTCCTGGATTGGTCTATAATCACTTCTCACATAACATACATCCTACTAAAACAAACATACTGAAGACTGGCACTGTGCCGTTTCAGATTACAATGGAATAATAAGATGTATTTATGTCATAGGCAACAAAATTCGTTTTATGTACATCAGAGCACCGAGCAGTAAAAAATCTGGTGTGAACATCACTCGACTTTCCTTATCCTATTGAATGGTGCTTATTTGGGTGTTCTGTTGTAACATTTACAATATGAAATATCTCTAACCGTTTAGTCAGTATAGCTGAAAACCGCCAAAAAGCGGTAAAATGCCGCCAACCGCTGTACTGGTCTTAACCAAAAGTTTCGTGTCGCATTCTTGTCACATTTGAAAATGTAAATGTAAATGCAATTTCTTTGTGTTATTATGTCACAACTTTGGTGCTCACTGCAGCATTGTAGGATTTTTCCCAATAAGTATCTCAATAATCCTAACAACCAATCTTTACCTACCATGCTGGCACCGGTCGCTATGCGCATTTTAATGTCATAGCTACTCATTTTCCTCACGAGGCTGAGTGGGCCCCGCAACAGCCAGTCACGAAATCAATCATTTGCATGATACAAATTTCTTGACCCCGCCGGGAATCGAACCCGGGTCTCCCGCGTGCAAGGCGAGTGCAGTGACCATTACACAATATTCTCTCTCTCTCTCTTCTTCTCTCGATCTAGCTCTAATTGCTTCATTTTTTTTACGTAACACTTATTTTAATGCCTCTTATGCCTGACTCGTTATGGAGTTGTATATCTCATAGAGTCTGTAACTAAAACCAGACAGCATATAAAGCACTGCAAAGCTATAAAAGTCTGGTCCGCTATCAGCAAACACGAGGGCTTTCACTTTTCTCCCGTAACTTGGCGCGAACACACATGGTGGTTGGAGAAAGCATTTGAGAATGTTATGCTAATACTCTACTTGAGCAAATGTGCATCTCGTAATCAGCTTTTGAAACACAAGTCTACAACGCCGCGGGTATTTGTGTGATTATATCCAATTTGAAAGCTCGTATCTAGTACAAAATGAACAAGATATTGCGAACTCTGTTAATGGCACAAGTAGACTTTGCAATACTTGCGAAACGTGGTTCACAACTGAATGCAAGTAAATGGAAGAATTATTTCGGAGTATTATGCCAAAACACTTACAAGCTTACAACTTCAGTTGGCACTGCCACCAGAACGTTGAAATCCACTCAAGATGAACTTTTAAATGTTCACATGGTGTTATCTATCTCCTGATCTACTTACTTTTATTCCTTTTAAAGAGGACGAATTATGTGTATTGGTTAGAATCAAACTGCTTTTTACACGGCCCTCGAAAGAGATATCTGCCAACAATCGTCACATCAGATACTCAGATACATACCCTGTATATTGAGGACTGAGCATTGCGAGGAATGCCTGCTATATTACCATCAATTATTTCAAGTATTTGCCGAGCATCATTTGCCAGACACTTACTTCCTTGTACACTGAGCGCCACGTTCAGTCATTCAGTATCACATTGAACGCTACTGCTACTATTGGCATAATGTGCACTCCACCTATCACAGGGTGAAAGTCTTTTACTCTGGATACCTCATATTGATGATATTCCCATTGATAATTAAATATGTAACTATGGATGTTTTGTCACATTATATCACATGCTGGTTGCTTAAACTCTTATTTTTTTAGTATGTCACCAAACCAAAGTACACCACTCACCTAGTTTCAATATAAACAATGACATCATAATTCACCATACAACTTATTAATTATTACCAAAAGCTATTAGAAATCAATGTGATCTCAATTGTTTACATTGAAATCAATGTTACCCATTAGAACCTAACGACATAGTTTAATAGTTGAACATTGAATTGAATATTTAGATCACAGAGGAGGAAAAATATTGACATAATGAATGTTGTCATTAAAACATTGTTTGTTAATTCTTAAAATTGATGATCCATTGTTATGTCGATGGGATTAATCCTGCTTGGTACCAAACAGTACAATAAGGGTGAACGTGCTATTGTAAATTGCACTCAGCATTTACTAGAAATTGAACGGTACGTGGTTCAATATGGGATTTTAATCAAGTGTAAAATTGATGATCCATTGTTATGTCGATGGGATTAATCCTGCTTGGTACCAAACAGTACAATAAGGGTGAACGTGCTATTGTAAATTGTACTCAGCATTTACTAGAAATTGAACGGTACGTGGTTCAATATGGGATTTTAATCACGTGTTTTTCTTTTTCGTCAAGAGCCGCTTTTCCAAGAGGAACGGTTCTGTACAAGTTTTTGCTAATTTCAAATATGGGACAATTTTGTCCCAAGTCAGGAATCACTCTACCTCGAAGGCAACTCTGCCTCTCATAAAAAAAGGGGAGGGGGGGACAGTCTCGTCCATAAATGTAATTGATACCCTACTTGGACAACATTACGCCATTACGCAGAAAAGAACCACCCATAAGGAAATTTCCCTTGTGGATGGTTCTTTTCTACCTAATGCTGTCTACTTTACCTACAATATGATATGGAGGTACAATTCCATCACTTGGGCACTACTTTTGAAATGATGCCATGAATCAAATGAGGTGACAAAAGCGCAACACATTGTGTATATCTTGAGTGACAACGTTCATTTGAGTTCAAACCGTCTCTGAACTCTTGGGTATAATTTAGGTGTATTAAAAGTGTTTTTGCCTCGCTTCTTTATGGTATTTGATAGTTTGACTCTTGAGAGTCTTGACAACGTTCATTTGAGTTCAAACCGTCTCTGAACTCTTGGGTATAATTTAGGTGTATTAAAAGTGTTTTTGCCTCGCTTCTTTATGATATTTGATAGTTTGACTCTTGAGAGTCCTGATTTGATGTGTGAATGTGTGTCTCTATCATGTCCTGGTATTTGTGTTAGCTTGTTCACACGATTTATTTTCGCTCGAGTATAAAGTTGACTACTGAATCTTTTTTGTCTATGTATTTTTTCAAAGATTTTGTTTGCACGCGATTCAGATACCATGTCAAACTCGTGTGGTCTATCTGACCAAGATCTTGCATGTAAGCCAATGACCGTTGGAAGTTCAAACCTTCCGTCATAATTCATGTTAGTTGTTAGGTGGGCCTTTATGCCAAAATAATGTATTTAATTGAATAGTGTTTCAATTTGTTCCCATTTTAGGATATTACCTTGTACTCACATCCGAATCCTGGACAAGAGCTTCTGGAACCTTTTAAATACATACTCGTATTTACCTCCAGCCTCCAGATTTTGGACCATTATCTGCCTGAACCCAGACAGACCTAGGTATTATCCAGATACACTGATACATCCATTGTCCAACCTCCAGCCTCCAGATTTTGGACCATTATCTGCCTGAACCCAGACAGACCTAGGTATTATCCAGATACACTGATACATCCATTGTCCATATACCTATCTACCTACAAACATAAGCACGAGTATTATACAATAATTATTAATTATTTCAGGAGGTATGTTCTCCTTGTCTGTTCAAGTGACATGAGCAACAAGTTATGTACAGATGTGCTTGGAAAATGTCTGGCATTTTTTTACAATTGATGCAAGTTTCTTTGATTTCCACATGACATTGTTTACAACTTCTCACAGACGTACATTTTATCAGGTATCAATGTTATCATTAGCTGATATCAATGCCATAATCAACATGATTCAGCAATCCCACAATACCACTGTCTGATCACTTGTTCATTCTATTAGCTACGTTATAGAATGTGCGATGCAACTCTCAAATTCTTATAATTAGCATATAAGCGGACAATTCTCATTTGTACCTATGTATTTTATTTAGTGAAAGTAAAATATGTACTTGAGTAAATAATTAAATATGAATTGCATAGGATGGGTGATCACAAAGTTTTCAGCAATAGGTACAATGTCGGACCAAAACCCGATGAATTTTAAACGAAGATCAAGAACGGTCTGTCAGTATTTGCATATGGACTTTCTTGAAGATTTCCATATTTCATCCATGCCATTATTTGAACATTTGTTTGAGAGAGTGACCACTTAACTAAAGAGTTCCAAGGGAATTTTTAAACCCTCTCATGGCCCGTACAACCCGCGGTCCCCGTAGACCATAGTTTCAGAACCCCTGGTTCACTATCAAGACACCTTGCTCACATTTCTAATAATAACACATTCTAATAATGTACTTCTAATGAGTCTAATAGCACCTTTTCTCCATTCAGTCCGATTGAGTAAACATGTTTGTGACTATTTTTGTTGTTAGGTCAGCAGTGTCGCAATGCGAGGGTCGTGGGTTCAATCCAGGCTGAGTCAGGTGAGTCAGGTTATCAGCCTGTAAGATCTTTTGCCAAGGTTGATTTATATTAGGAGAAGTTTCGAAAGCGACTCGAAAACTGGGATTGGGTAAGCCTAATTATTTACAGACTGTGAATGTAGACTGCATACTGCATAGTACAGTCTGTGAAAAGACAGAGGAACTAGCACAAGATTAGCACTGCGTAATTACATGCCCACCACTCACCCTCAGACCGTCTGACAGACTAGTCGGAATATGTGTGGCGGAAAAAGCTCGAGACCTAGGTTTGTCAGACCGTCTGAGAAACCGTCAGATGGCAATGCCCAATGGAATAACAATATTTATGTCAAAGGCAACAAAAACTGTTTAGTCAACTGTTCCATTTATGTTAGGTTGTTAGGTATGCCTTTGTTGTGACATTACTAAATAATCACCAAAATACCTACACAGAACTAAGTTAAAAGAGAATCTTCCCATCAGAGTTTACACTCTACCATACCGAAACACTTTTCAGTCAAAGTTGAAGGATGGACAGGTAATTGATTTTCTTCGAGAGATTTCCCATAACCACGTGACTGTCGATCATTACGGGCAATTCAAATGAATAAAATCAAATTGCACATTATTCATATTCAATAAGGTAGTTGCAAAGTACCGTGGCTGACTATTGCAGGAATTGAGCAAAATTTGGTATTGAACAGATTAAAGTGGTTCTAATTTTAGCCTGTCTAGGTAGCTTGGGAGTTACCACACCTGCCTTGTAAGCGCTAGACCGCAGGTTTAACTCCCGCCCGGGGCGAACTTTATGTTAAAGAGATTAGGGCCATTCTCAGAGCGACTTGCTTTCTCCTATCCTATCCTCCATTTTTCGATTTCGGGAGAAGAACTAGGTAGGTAACTATAAGAACAACACCAACGTACAAGAGAAAGTCATTAACAACTTTGGTTGGACAAGAAAATTCTTGGACACAAAAGACCAAACATTTCAGTTTTATGTTACCAAACATTTCAGTTTTATGCTGATAAGTGAGAATGATCCTGCATTCTGCTGTATGCATGAAGGACATATACCTAGGTAAAGCTTGTGTTGTCCATTGTCCATCAGCAGATCTTGTAGTGTAGACGTTCAAATAGCAAAGGAAGGACCCAAATGACCCAATGCCAAAAGAAACACGTGTATCATTGTACCTACAAGTATTGTAAAGAAAATCAAATTAATGAAACCATCTTCATTATTACATAAATATCAAGGTATTCTTAAAGTTTTATATGGCGATAGCCGTCAGCAATTTACAATGTACTACCATTTCAGACTATAAGAACAACGAAATTGAAACCGGTTGGGTCGAAACATAAAAAAAAGTCCAAGATGCGAGTTTTTAAAATTATTTATCGCTCAAACTCTATCGGGAGAACTGGTTTGCAAAACATTCAGCTGGAATAGTTGATGGAATTTAAAAGCAGTCAGAATGCCTAGTTGAATCTAAAGGTAGAGGGTAGAGTTGATAGCTAGATGAGAATACGCCTACAGGTAAACTGTATGAGAGCCAAAGGCTAACTAATAGTAATAAATAGTAACTGCTAGTAGACTCAGTGACTACGAGAATCACAAAACCAAGGTTTGATAGTGATAGTGGTACTTAAAGATGGTCTTCGGAAACACTGATAATTTGAGTATAATTTAACACAAACATGACTTTTGGGGTTGGTTTGTGTTAGAACAGATCTTATCGTGACAAGATAAGACCAAAAAAAAGTCCCTTCACAAAATCTAACGATCTAACCAAAAGAAAAATCTTCTTTAAATGAGAACTCATTACTAATATGCTTCTTTTCCTCCGTTCATAGCTTCCAACTTGCAGCAAACAGTCCTGGATTGGTCTATAATCACTTCTCACATAACATACATCCTACTGAAACAAACATACTGAAGACTGGCACTGTGCCGTTTCAGATTACAATGGAATAAATTAATAAGATGTATTTATGTCATAGGCAACAAAAGAGAAGAACTCTGTTGTTACAGTTCTGGTTTCTTCAATCAGACTGGAAAACAAAATCTGGTTCTGAAATCAACAAATCTTTCTGGCCGGATAGGTGAATTGCTTTATGATCACCCTGTGGCAACAAAATTCGTTTTATGCCCATCAGAGCACCGAGCAAAAAAACCAAGGCAAAGCTTTTTTAATGCACCATTGCTTCATATTATGGTGTACTGACATGACATCCTTCAAGATTTTTCATTATTGACGCAAGAGAAAAGTTTCCAAGCTCTGGTGCACCGGAGGTAGGCATGGTCTCCTAACTCTCCTAATAAGAGGGAAGACTAATCTGACATTTCCGAATCTGTCACACTTTGAGATCCCTCTTTAGGGAGACAAATTTTTTCTAGCCATTCACTCTTTCAAATCCTTCTGACGTCATTTATCATTTATGTGCCCGGATGCCCTAGGATTCCTAGATAAACAATAGGAAATTATCGTGTTTAAAAAATCAACCTCAGAGGTGCAGTGGTTAGCATGATGGACTTTTTACTTGGAGGTTGATGGTTCGAAGACATAAAATTAATCGAGGTGTATCAAGAGAGGAACGACCTAAGTCATGGTTTAGGTTCACTCTCATTGAAAGTTCGACTGCTTATGTGTTTCGCAATGGTAAGTTGTTTTTGTCAGGATTGTTATTTTTGTTGGTACGAGTATTACATGCACACTATTTCGAGTTACAAAATGTATTCTTTTTTTCTACCTGTTTCGAGGTCCCTGCTTGATTGGTTATTATTTACATATGTACATACATTAGGATCTCGGGACAGAGAAATGAATGGGTGATTAGTAGGGACTTACGTATTGGTAAGACTTACTATTACTACGCAGTATCAGATCAGAGGCGGAGAGTTCTCTTTGGAAAGGTGTTCAATCTTGAAAGAAGATATCAAATGGTTCATTATGGAATCTATCCTATCTTTAGATAGACATATCTTTTTTGACGGCATGAGGGATGTTTATCATGAACTTTGAGGAATATATCGGGATGGAAATCAATCGAGCTATACCTCCTCAAATTTAGCTCGATCCAGAATTGAACTCAATCCCGAGAGATGACCCCAGAAATAGGTATTTGGATTATCTGGGTGAATAAAGGCCAGGAAAATAGGAAATCTACAATGCAACCAAAATTGAGAGCCATGATTTACAGAATACATTCAAAAAATCAACCAGTACGAACGTCCAAAACCAAACAATGGATTTTTGATAAGGCCAAAGTATTACGCTCGATATTTGGATATCCATCACACACTCTGAACCAACTGATAGTAAATGAATGACAAGCAAAAAATCTCACGCAAGCAAAACGGCCTTACTGTACGATAAGACGCTAGAGATAGTGGCACTGGCAAATCTTGGCGAAGAGCCTGAGGGGGATCGTAAGTTCAAAGTTCCAGAATCTAGTTTAGCCTTCATATGATAGGGAACTTCTTAATTACACACACGGTATCAGGGATGGGGATAAAATGGAGGAGGAGGAGGGGTGAAAATGAAGAGAGGGTACTAAGGCTTGGGTGACCTTGGGTCTATCATCTAATGTTAAAATGAGTGATTTCTACGCATGCGCACACTTGAAAAAACGAAATTTTACCCCTATGCAGCAACATAGTAGGATACCTTATCAAGTCACCCGCCACGCCGGTTTACCAGTATAGGGCTAATTTACTTTAGACTTAAGACTTCAGTGACATCTTAACTTATCAAGAGTCTAGAGGACTTGTAACCTTTTCTTGGCTATAAGTGTCTTGATCTTGAACACAGGTTTGCCTTACTATATTGGCTGGGTACTCCGGGGCCCCTTACAGCATCTCATTATTGCGATCCTGAAGTTCCTTGGCTAAAAAAATCAATTCCAACGGATTAAAACTGGCAGCTTAGTTCGTTCACCTTTGGGTTCAAAAGGCCAAGTAGTATAGTACTCCACAATTTCGCATGTACGTAGATGGAACCTAGAAGTACCCTCACTGGTATATTTCACCCTCCTCAGTTTCTCTGAAATTCACCTGCAGCACCTCTAAACAATTTCGCATGTACGTAGATTGTAGAATTGAACATCTCATATGATATTAATGAGAATATCTTCTATTGGTGTAACAAAATCCAAGTTATAATCAATATGACTGTCCCTGTCCATGTGATTGAATAACAAAATATCGTGTTATATCGGCTGCAAAATATAAAGATAAACCTGGGACAACATTAATATCTGACGTAGCTTGAGGTATTCCCTGGGATTTGACCCTCATGCCTTAATCCATTTGTTAACATGATGTCACATTGCAAATGCTTTTAAGAAATGTTGTCCTGATTCTCACCATAAATTTACAGAAGATTACCAAATGAAATATTTAATTTGAAACTTCAAAATAAATGTATAATATGGACAACTTATTTGCCAACAGTTCTTTGCAAATTTCCATGTAAAAAATTGATTGCGTGAAAGAAATTTCCTCAGATTACTTTCACGCATTTATTGCTTACGTAATATTATTTAATTCGACTTGCAGCAAAAATGTATCATCAATTATTGCAAGTGTAACCACTTGGTTGAAATATCCCGTTTTACCTATCAAATTAAATCTTATTTAAGTTGTTCTTGTTTCCAATCTTCATTTGCTAATTAAATGTTCATTGAAGAACTCATGAAGAACTTGCATATATCACACACGTGTTTAGCGGAATTTTATGTTTTATGTCTCAAGTCCTTGCATACTTTCATGAGCAATTTGTATTAAATTACGATACTTTCATTAGTTTTATGTACTCTCAGATGGATTTTATGTTTGCAGTTAATGGACTATTGGGTAAATTAAACGAATACTCATACTGTGTTTTTATGAGTGGTCATCCAACTTTAACATTTTGACATCATTACGCCAAATACTACCGTTACTACTCTAATGGCAACATTGCTATTGAAGTAGATAGGAAATCTTGACACCCTGTAGATGTCTCGCATTTCCAAGCTGTCTAATTATACACCTTGTATCTTGTCGGATGGAAATAATCTTGAGAAGAACTCTGTTGTTACAGTTCTGGTTTCTTCAATCAGACTGGAAAACAAAATCTGGTTCTGAAATCAACAAATCTTTCTGGCCGAATAGGTGAATTGCTTTATGATCACCCTGAACGTAAGGTATTAATAGTAAAATAGTATTAATTTATTTTGTTGAGAAGTGCAACTAATACTAATAATACACTTGGCTAATTCTATTAATTCACGACTAATAAATTAAACTTGCACATCTTAATCGTGCAGTGACCATAAAGACATGACCTATGATTCGATGCAGTTTCCTAGACTTTGTACAAACAATAAGCAGGTACATGACGTGGGTATTTGTACAATAAATGGTGTTTTAATTGCATGGTTTGCATAGTTTTATTTAAACCAAAGTGAGAATGTACTTGGTCACAACACTCACAACTATTTGTACAAACACTTTGAAGGCGTAGGATTGTAATGGTGCATGTTTTGAGTAGTTGCACAAAACCACAAATATTGTTTGATAGCATCGGTCGTCAAAAGAAGGAGACTTGAATATAAAGTGAGGATACAAGTGTCGGGTATATCATAGAGTTCCTAGCTCCCAAGACCTTCTCAAAGAGCTGGGATCCCAAAAATAAGAAGGTTGATTTCTTGATTTTCTTGGCAATTTTGGCCCTCTGAAATTAAAACAAACCATGTAATTCTTAGCCCTCTTGGTGAAGTATTTAAAGGGTACAATCATGTTAGATAATGGACTTACGTCATCATGAGTGTACAATTTAGTGTGACATGGTGTAATAGATCATGATATTACGGCTAACGCGTGGGATGATCACTCCTAATCAAGATAATGAGGTGATATGGTAACTAGTGATCAAAATATATGGACATCATACATCATTCATAGCGCTAAGGTGGCCTCCGAATTACAACGTAATTTCATAAATTATACGTAATCATTAGAGACAAACCTTTGTTTTAAATCCCTTCGTAGAATGGGGGATAAAATACGGAATAAGTGGTTGGGTGGAAGAGCTCCTCAAGGAGAACCCTGCCATTTAAAAGAAAGCCGTAAAAAAATAAATAAAAATAAAAAATAAGACATGGAATAGGAATGATGGATAATACGACTGGTTTCCATTTTCCTGTTCATCAAATAGGTTTGTGTAGATATCCCAGTGTGAAAGTTATTGCATCACGAATTTAAATCAAACTGTTGGAATCTAGATCAAGAAGAATCTCTTTCATAAATATTTCTGCATGGTCCGAAAGTGATCTGAAATCGGAGTATGTAAATGTTGATCAGGCCCAGAGTTAGGTTAACCCCATAGCCCATGTGTTGTGGTATTTGTGGAAGGATGCTCTTTTTGACTTTGCGGAGGCTATGGCAACCAAGCTTATAGGATTATAATGTGTTTCATGTCATTCAACTGAACGTCAATTATGCCCCGACCTCATGGAGTCATGTATTTCATCACCAGGCTCCACAGCCATCCTCCAAAAACCACAAATAAAAGTCCATCTTGTGGTAGTTGAGGTTACCCTCTTCAGATCAAGTCTTAGCTTCTGGTGTTGGGATTTTCGATTGATCACAGCCACACTTGATCAGATTGCGAGGCTATTGATTTATTCCGCTATTAAAATTATACATTTCAAGACTGGTTTCCATTTTCCTGTTCATCAAATAGGTTTGTGTAGATATCCCAGTGTGAAAGTTATTGCATCACGAATTTAAATCAAACTGTTGGAATCTAGATCAAGAAGAATCTCTTTCATAAATATTTCTGCATGGTCCGAAAGTGATCCGAAATCGGAGTATGTAAATATTGATCAGGCCCAGAGTTAGGTTAACCCCATAGCCCATGTGTTGTGGTATTTGTGGAAGGATGCTCTTTTGACTTTGCGGAGGCTATGGCAACCAAGCTTATAGGCTTATAATGTGTTTCATGTACCGAAATAAGGCGCTTCTGAACTGTACTTTATTCTGGTTCTAAGAATCGCGGAAGTTCCTTTCAAGTGTTACGAAATTTAATACGAACCCTGAAGGGATGATCTCCGGAAATTGAAATATTACTAGCAAGGATATCGTTTAGTTGACGCTCAGTAAATCCGAACCTGTACTAATATAAATATGTTGGTATCAATAAATCAATATGTAATGTAAACATCTTGTACATGAATGACTTTGTAACCGTGAGTTTACAGAATATTAGTATGTATTTATGTACAACTTTATGCGGTAATCATATGAAATATGTATTTTATTATACAGGTTTAGTCAACCATCCATTCGCAAGCCAATGCTTTCGTTAGTTCTTGGGTATTCCCTCTTGAGAATTCCCGTGAGCTGTGCACCCTGTAGAAATAATATTATGAGTTCAACTTGGGGCGTCATTGTATTAAATTTTGCATCCGTGTTTTTTCGAAAAAAGTTGTGATGACATAACTTGTACATAATTCTGTACGGTTCTTAGTTTCATCTCATTTCCGTCGATAAAAAATTGCCATTCGTAACCTACAGCACACACTGAGGTCTACCATTATGTGTATTAAATCAAAAAATAATTGCTGGCATATTTCTTACTGCTTTAACATTGGTCTATTCAGACAGTAAGTTATTATATTCTCTGGACTTGTATGATTTGCTCTTGCCATATTTCGATGATAATTTCAACATCTTGAAACCAAACATTACCTACTCTGAACTCTCTTCTCAATGTAAAAGGCCATGACTGATTTCTTTGGTATCACCTTCAAAGTCCTCTCCCGCCTACTTCATGCGGGAAAATAATCATGGATATATAATTGATGTTTGTTCTTTATAAGCTGGTAATGCTCTCTGACGGATCAGACATTCAATTAACTCTCATACATCAGATTTTATTCATACCTTAAGATCTTGGCTTTGTATACCGGATGGTACGCATGTACTTGTCTTAATGTATGGAAACTCCTGCCGCCTGGATCTAAGGCATCAACATAAGACTAGCTGTAGTTCCCCTAATGTTGCAGATCCAATAGTTTCTATCCTCTTTTTGCTCAGTAGGTTTCATCTACGCTGTTCCTGTCAAAATGGAAATATAATGTAAATAATTCGGATGTAAGACCGGCTTATCGGACATCATTACGCCAAATACTACCGTTACTACTCTAATGGCAACATTGCTATTGAAGTAGATAGGAAATCTTGACACCCTGTAGATGTGTCGCATTTCCAAGCTGTCTAATTATACACCTTGTATCTTGTCGGATGGAAATAATCTCCCATGTAAACAATTGAATTTGTCGTCGTGGACCCAGAAGGATTAATTATGGTGTACTGACATGACATCCTTCAAGATTTTTCATTATTGACGCAAGAGAAAAGTTTCCAAGCTCTGGTGCACCGGAGGTAGGCATGGTCTCCTAACTCTCCTAATAAGAGGGAAGACTAATCTGACATTTCCGAATCTGTCACACTTTGAGATCCCTCTTTAGGGAGACAAATTTTTTCTAGCCATTCACTCTTTCAAATCCTTCTGACGTCATTTATCATTTATGTGCCCGGATGCCCTAGGATTCCTAGATAAACAATAAGAAATTATCGTATTTAAAAAATCAACCTCAGAGGTGCAGTGGTTAGCATGATGGACTTTTTACCTGGAGGTTGATGGTTCGAAGACATAAAATTAATCGAGGTGTATTAAGAGGGGAACGACCTAAGTCATGGTTTAGGTTCACTCTCATTGAAAGTTCGACTGCTACTTTTAAAGACTTTCGATGTTCAAGTGAAGGATTCCGACTTTTAAATCAATACTGAACCTCAGATGCTATTACTGATCGAGATGCAAAGGTCATAAAGACCGAACATGGAGTTTTCTATAAATCACTTGAACCATGGTGAATAGTTCAAGACAAGTCGGGCCGTTTTATTAATTCAGGTACCCTCAAGAGCCACTGTTACTGTCTGTGGCTTGACAGGGCTGGTTTGGTCTCAGTTTTACGTCCTCCAGCGAGACGAAAGTTCGACTGCTACTTTTAAAGACTTTCGATGTTCAAGTGAAGGATTCCGACTTTTAAATCAACACTGAACCTCAGATGCTATTACTGATCGAGATGCAAAGGTCATAAAGACCGAACATGGAGTATCCTATAAATTACTTGAACCATGGTGAATAGTTCAAGACAAGTCAGGCCGTTTTATTGATGACATTGCCATGGTGAATGGGACAATCATTGGAAAAATGAGTATGAGAACGCTTTGAAGAAAAAAGTTGGGCCTATCTCTGTATCTTTCAGTATTACATGGGACAATCATTGGAAAAATGAGTATGAGAACGCTTTGAAGAAAAAAGTTGGGCCTATCTCTGTATCTTTCAGTATTACCTCGAGTGACATCGTAAGCTCCTAGTTTGTGATAGAGGGTAGCATCGAACTATCAGTTAGGACTGTTATCGATCGATGTGGATCGACTATGTTTGGAAACACCTTTAGGAGTGAATACAGAACATATTCCAGTCGACTATGTTTGGAAACACCTTTAGGAGTGAATACAGAACATATTCCAGTCGACTATGTTTGGAAACACCTTTAGGAGTGAATACAGAACATATTCCAGTCGACTATGTTTGGAAACACCTTTAGGAGTGAATACAGAACATATTCCAGTCGACTATGTTTGGAAACACCTTTAGGAGTGAATACAGAACATATTCCAGTCGACTATGTTTGGAAACACCTTTAGGAGTGAATACAGAACATATTCCAGTCGACTATGTTTGGAAACACCTTTAGGAGTGAATACAGAACATATTCCAGTCGACTATGTTTGGAAACACCTTTAGGAGTGAAACACCTTTAGGAGTGAATACAGAACATATTCCAGGATTTTTCCACCATCCCACACTATTGAGTCACTTGTTGTTCATAAACTACACCTTGTGGGACCTGCAAAAGTTTCTGATAACCGTCCAAATCTAGTCCAAGATAGGACATCCCCACTGACTGACATCGGCTGAGAATCACTGCTACCGAGTTTAATCGGGTTCGTAAAGTTGAACAAATCACATTTGCCTTTTTCAGAAATTAACTGCATGACATTTTCGATCAATTCTTCGTGTTAAATTGGCTAGATACCTTAAGGTAAACAAGTTCTTGCCTCACAGAGCAGTTATTCTAGTCGAATACAATATTGAGATTTCTGGAGCTTACGGATTGATAGTCATGTGAGGTGATTAGGGAGCATTGGACCATCAGTGTCACTGATCACTAGACATGGATTATTACGGTAAAAACGTGAAAAAGACTTTGGTCAGTAAAAAAAAAGTATGCAACCTTGAAGGAGCTACTTAAATTTTCTCGAAAAAAAGTTCGCCTGCGGCGCTGTCATTTTAAGTTCTAAAGAAATGTATTGGGGGAATAACTAATTGACTATACTCGTCTTTTACACGTATTTAATTACATAAAAAACTGACACATGACAAGCTACAGGTTACATACTAACATACTTACTGAAAAGTTTCGCCTGCGGCACTGAAGATTACATATTGTAGACCAAAATATTCAAAAAATTCGCCCGCGGCGTCAAATTTTGTGTTTTTGATACGGATATTACGTATATCACAGGATAAATTTAGCGTTATGCTACGTAAAGCTTGTACAAATCAGCTGATAACATAAAGAAAAGCTACATATGTACTTAGTTGCCGGTTGATACAGACATCACTACAAAAAACAAACAGTCGATTACAACCGGGTTGACCAATTTGGCAACACTGGCAGGGAAAAAACTTACGACAATCAGAGACAGAATTGACACGTTTCGTGTAAATGTTCAGTGACAACTTCACACACTTCACAGCTTTGCTAGTTCTGTGTCCAATCTAATTAAATGCACAACAGAAATCTCCTACATGTATGTTTTGTTATTATTAATATGTCATTGGAAACTTTAAAAAAATAAATTAAATTTGTTGTATACTGTGAGGTTTATTTTTGGGCCCTATAAATAGAATTAATTTAATCAATACCACAACGTATAACTGCAATATTTCCTCCACCTCACATCAGACAACACACAGAGGAACAATCAACCTGCCCGAGCCTAAACCGTAGCCTGGAGCCTAAATCAGCCGCCAAGGCCAGGGAGCTCTGGGTTAGGAAGTGAAATATATCCGCGACACGGAACCAAGTCAAAACGATTTTTCATACATAACGTCGCCAGGGCCGTTGAAACTCCTAGGAATATTGGACCTGTGTCGCCAAGTTAGACCTTCAAAGTCTTCGAATGGCTGTCTGAAATTGATAACACAAGCAATTTTTCAGTCTTATTAAGAAGGTCTAAATATAGACTAGGTTCATTAGTGAGTCATCAATATTTGCATATTACTAGTGTGTTTATGTTTACATTTAAAGACCTCAAGGCGATGTTCCACTATTGAAGTTTGATAGATACTAGTGCAAAGGAAAGAAGGTAAATTTTCAGACTTATATGACAAATGACTCACGAATACGCCAGAAACAACAATCCTTTTGGGCAATTTAAAAGGCAATGGCCCTTCAGCTAACTTTGGTACGAAATGGTGGCCCCTGATACTTATGATACCCGTCTAGTAAACGATCCCAAGGATTTTCTTGCAAAAAATGAAAGTACTCCTGTTTGTAATGCAAATTAGCCTATTTACTGTTTATACATGGCAAATATAATTGGATCAGAGGCAAGTGATCAGAAAACACACATGGCATGGGTGCGTTATTGAACTACACATGCTCATTCAGTCAATCCATTACTTAGTTTTGCAGATTTGTATAAGTTTAACCCATCCCTTGGGGCAGTTGCCCTCACACGTAAGCCTCAGAGAGGGCTTTTTGTGTATGGAGTTAAGGTTTTACTGTTTATACATGGCAAATATAATTGGATCAGAGGCAAGTGATCAGAAAACACACATGGCATGGGTGCGTTATTGAACTACACAAACATGCTCTGCTCATTCAGTCAATCCATTACTTAGTTTTGCAGATTTGTATAAGTTTAACCCATCCCTTGGGGCAGTTGCCCTCACACGTAAGCCTCAGAGCGGGCTTTTTGTGTATGGAGTTAAGGACACTTCCTTGTCTTATTAGTTGCGTTAAACAAATAAATATTAGACACAAGTGAATAGGATCTTTACCAAGTCAATGGATAAGATAGTACTAAACTATAGGGTGTGAATGTGAACACCGATCTACATGGTGTTCAAAAAGCAATGTAGTTTTGGACGCGTTTCGCTCTAATTTGAGCGTATCAGCTAGCTCAGGCGTTGGCTGAGATTTCTGTTCAAATTTGAGCTCCCCAGATGAAAATCTAGCGGCACATTTTTTATAAAGGCTGCACATTGGAATTTTATCAAAGTTCATGTTTTTTTCTTTTATTTTTCCGTGTCCGCATTAAGATAGGCGACATGCCTAGGACTTTAAACCCCGGTTACAAAGTTCATTAAAGGGTCACCTATCCCTCAAATGAACTTTTATTTATTTTTGTTTTTTTTTTATCGTATGGACGTTTTATTTTTTCAAAGGATATACATAGAATACAGAACAAAGGAGCATTTAAGTAACAAAAACAAAAGAAATAATAACACTTCTATCTACTTATAGAGGTAAACTCTGTAGCCAGGCAACAGCTTCTGAACTAAGTGTTTTGATATCCTCAATGTTTCCCTTAAATGACAAAGATGGACAGTCATATAGGATATGGTCAGTAGTCTGTTTAGAGTGCCCACACTCGCAACTTTCGTCGTCAGTCAGCCCCCATTTGAACAGACATGAGTTGCAGCGTCCATGATGTGTGCGGAGTCTGTTAAGGTTGCATAAAGCTTTCCTTAGGAGAGAGGACTTTTAAATAATAGGTTAAGGTTCGATATATCCTGGATCAACTAATCACCAAGATTAAATCACTTACTCTAAGTTGGTACTTGCTATGAACCGATTCTACTCAAGTCATTCTTGATTCATATAGATCAAACTTTGCCTTAGATCTAATTCTAATTAGTTTCACTATAAACCAGGATTTTAACCTTTCCTAGCACTGGTGTCGAGTTAGGTACACATATCAATATAATATTGTGAAGATCCATTACGGATAGTTCAACAGGGCCTTCAGAAAGGGGGGGGAGGGAGAGAGAGAGAGTCAAGGTGTAAAAAGTTCTCAGTAGCTTAACAAGAAGTCCTTAAAAAGAAATAGTGGGCTAAGGGTAAGTAAGCTAAGTATTGCTATTCGCCTGGTATTTGGTGTCACGTATTTTATTTAAGTATACACCGCTCTAAAGGATAACTTGAACAATCCAACAAGTACTATTTTCACGGACACACACCCTCCTCCCTTCATTTCTACCGTTCCATTTTCGAAACACGTTCCAATCTGTTGCCAACCACATGTGAAGCTAAATGTAGTGTTCCAATTGGGGAAACTATCTCAGGAGAGAGACTTTGGCTTCATCCATAGATATAGATACTCATATTAACATAGATACTCCTCTCTATCCCTTATTCCTACCATGCATCCATAAAGGATAATATGGATGAAATAGAGGACGAGA
>NW_007378574.1:37928-82301 GCF_000475195.1 Diaphorina citri | reverse complement strand
CAAATTCTCGTTTTGTTATTCCATAAAACCCATAGGTAAAAATAATATACCGAGGGGTTGGGTAAGGTGGGGGGGGGGGCGTGAAAAAATGAGAATATGCCCAAAGGGGGCGCCATGCAAAAAAGTTTGAGAAGAGGCAAGGATTGTTGGTTCGATATCGGTAGTAAAGTGGTAGCTCGGAGGACTTCGGATCTTGAGATTGGTAGTTCATGTCCAAGTCCAGTCTAAAAATTTAGCACATGGTATTAATCGAGAAACGAAATTTTGAACATGCCATTTGTAACAAGCATACATCCTTAACACCATTAAAATTCCTTTAATTCCTGAAGTTCTAGGCTGCCCATCATGGAAAAATACCGGCTCAACAAATAAGCAGGAACACAAGTACATATTTTACATTGCAGACGTACATTCTTCTATGTATTTACTCATACAAAATTGGACAAAATTCACAATGCAATCGCATATCCCAGGCAAACAAAACCAAGTACAAGTAGGTACTTAAAGTAGCAATTAAATTTCTACTTTCTACTCATTAGCTACAATTTCTCTGTTGAGACATAGGGGGTAGGATTTCCAGGAATGTATATGTATTCATTTCTCTATCAGATGCACTAAGTACTCTAAGTAGGTATACATCAGGTACTTGTTGTATAACTTATCTACCTACTTGGTTTATTGTTCTACAAACCAATGCCTCTAGGATCTTCAAGCTCTGTGGTTCAACATCAACAAAGTCTGATCGATCATGTAGGTTGTAGATAAATAATACTTGAATTAATACAAAGAGGTTACATAAATTCACACTAACTTGTAAAGGTGGCGTGCTAGCATGCGGTAGCTACTTAAGCAGAAGGACAATGATGTAGATATTGTACATTATCATGGGATATTATGATGATAGTAAGGATCTATGAACACCTAGATAATAATATTATGTATGTAGGTATCTAGGTATCAGGTACTGATATTCACACATTTAAGATTCTAATACTTGACCTACACATTATGTTCTTACCTACATCTTAACTCCTCTAGTAAGAAATAAGTTGTAAGTGTAGGTCTCTAGGTATTTAGTATTTACCTACTTAATGAGTACCAAGTATTAACCTCCCTCGGTGGTGGTCAAGACGCTCGCTTAGTAATCAGGAGGACGTGGTTTCAATCCCGGTCTGTCCTCGAATATTTTTCTGTTGTGAGTGAGCAGACGGGGTCAGCATTTTTCGTCAGCCTCTCAATCAGTCCTCGCCTAATAGCCAGGGTGTTGTAAGTGTAGGTCTCTAGGTATTTAGTATTTACCTACTTAATGAGTACCAAGTATTAACCTCCCTCGGTGGTGGTCAAGACGCTCGTTTAGTAATCAGGAGGACGTGGTTTCAATCGCGGTCTGTCCTCGAATATTTTTCTGTTGTGAGTGAGCAGACGGGGTCAGCATTTTTCGTCAGCCTCTCAATCAGTCCTAGCCTAATAGCCAGGGTAAATGCTTTGGGCTGACATTTGATTTGGCTACAAAAAATTTACGAGTGGATGCAATTCGCACTCAACAATGTTTCTTTAGCAAGGGAAATTTCAGGCTGGTATCCTCCCTGTTTAAAGTCCCCCAGCCAGACTAAGCTGGTCTACTCCCTGTTCAAAGTCCTCCAGTCAGACCTGACAGTCTAAAGCACTCTTTATACTTTTATTTCGACTAAAACTCTGGGAAGGAAGAAGTACTTAATACAAGTTTGTAGGCAATAGTGATGCCCAGCTGCCTAGGTGGTCGTTTTACAAAGTTTCAGTAGAAAGTTGCTATTGGTAAGTCAAGCTTGCAGTTGTCATGATTATTTGACATGAAAACATTGTAACATCAACATGACTTTTTCTCATTTGTTTGTTGATTTTTTCATTTATTTTTTATTGATATTAATTAAAGTGCGTCAACATCAACATCAGATACGTATTTCTGTTATAAAAGAGAATGGATTTCATAGTTTTATCAATCTACCTACTATCTACCAATTAGAAGTAAAAAAATCTTATAATTTTTGCTCAATAAATCTAAGTTACCTGCTTCAGAAATTACCGATATTTAATGATAAATAAATAAATGCAAACCAGTTTAGTGCAAATTAACACGAGGCATTGCAGATAAGTAGCTATTACCTACCCAACACCTGCTAGTGTCCTAATAAGATATCTACCCTCTAAATTGTGATCACTCGATCAACATTTTGATCAATAAGTTGCACAGTTTCAAACAGGTTTGCAAAACGTCTAACGAAATATAGGGGGAAAAACGTTGACTCAATTACTTACTAGTAAAATTTTGCCCCGGGGGTATCATTTTGTCCCGTGTTCCTCTAGTGCTGACTCACCTGTGTGTTGTTGATGTTCATGATGCTGCCGGTTATCCTGCAGGTGATGCTGAATGGTGAAGTGATTGTGGTGAATGTGAAGAATGCAGTCGGGAGCAGTGCAGTTCAACATGATGCTGAAGCAAGATAAACTGCTGATCCAATAGAATCCAATCCAATACAACTGAAATCAGGTAGCGTTGAGCTCTAATCCAATCGATTTAATCGTCGCACACTAAGGCTTAATGAAAATATGCTAATTGAACATTTGGCTCAGCAACATAATAAATTATTTTGATTAGGTAACACAAAAAATTACCTAAATTTTTAATATGGGTTATACATATTTTTATCTAAATAATACTTTGGGTTAAATCTTATAATTGCAATACTAACTAGATTTTTAGTAATATTTACATAAAAGGTTGAACATTTGGCTCAGCAACATAATAAATTATTTTGATTAGGTAACACAAAAAATTACCTAAATTTTTAATATGGGTTATACATATTATTATCTAAATAATACTTTGGGTTAAATCTTATAATTGCAATACTAACTAGATTTTTAGTAATATTTACATAAAAGAAATTTACTTCGTCAGAATAAATAAAGGGAAATGGCACTTTTTAAGAAAACTCGTGTAAAAATTATTGACCTCAGGAAAATAATTTGAACCCAGGCGAAAAATATCACTCGATAAATTAAAATGGAAGACAATAGTATGACAACAAATAATTTCTCACAAATAAAAAGAGAATAAAAATTGAGCCTTTGTTGTTATTAACTTTCAACAGCACTTGAAAGAGAAAGCACGTGTAATTATTTATTTTGAAAAGAAAGTAGAGTTATAGCACAAAGGATCGATGCGAGATTTATTGCGAAAAATATTTCAATCTGATTCCGTACTTCATGTTATGTTGTCGAGGTTACTGGAATATTCGATTTGAAAGTTATGAATGATGGGCTTTGTGGTAAACATCAAGTAAACATTAAAAAGGTATTCAAAAGGTTTGATCGGGGTATTTCAAGCGTTGGGTACTCACTATTTTATTTTCACTTTTGGCACGATTTCGACGGAGGTAAAGTTTTGAAAAATCAGCTGCATAGTGTTCCGTCGGATCAGTTTGGTTGACATTAAGGACCGTTGAAAACTCGCGTCACAAAGATGAATGGCTGCACTGACCGAAATGTCTTTTGAAATCGGGACCTTTTTCGCTTATCTTAGGTCAACAATTTGATATTGATTAGTGACCGATCTGAAACAAACAGAACAATGGACGTATGAACAAAAACAATAAACAAACAAGACGCTCTATACAGGTTGTACTAATGCACTCAGCCAGTTTATTCTCAGCTCGTGTTGTGAAATTCAAGTTATATTTACCTCATACCAGGGTACACTGTCTACACACAGTGAAATACGGAAACAAGTAGTAAAATACATAAACAAGTAAAGAGACTAAGAGAAAATGAAAACAGGTAATATGGATTGTATGTAATATGGATAGTTCATTTCAGTACACACACCGTCCCACCCACTTAGCCAGTTATAATAGTCCATTGTGTAGGGGGCACAACCATACAACATAATAATTAGACGGAATTTTCTCAAACTCGTACGCATAAGTAACTAGTTCAGCGAACCGAAATAGAACTGAGAGCAAGAGACCCTCCGGGGCACCCAATAGGGCCCAAAATTCCCATAAAAGTAAATACTGGAACCGGGTAAAATTTTCAAAATTGGGAAGTATATCGAAATATCAGGTTTTTTTTTTTTTTTTTTTTTTTTTTTTTTTTTTTTTTTTTTTTTTTTGGTTGGGTTTAAACCCCTCTTTCTCTTCTTGTTTACAAGAGCAAGGTGTACTTGACTACTTACATTCAATGCAAGTTATGAAAAAAAGCCTTGGCTCATATTTGTGCTGCGTCCCTTCTTAACACATTCTGAAGAGCCCCCTATCTTCATACAATGAGTCAATAAAGGAGAATTAAGAGCAAACAAGAAGTGACTCTCAAGTGTCTCCATCCTTTTTCCAGATTAGGTCTCTTCTCTTCAGGGACAGAGGGCCACAAGAGAGAATCCCTCAAAAAGACTTTGGATTTCATTTTTTTTTTTTTTTTTTGTTTTTTTTTTTTTAGCCCTTTAGAGGGCGCCTTTGAGCTATAACAGCCTCATAAGTTCCATTTGTATTGAAAGGAATGATGGTGCTGAATGAAGTTGCAACCAAGTATCATCCTTCAACTTTCAGTAGTATCCAATTTCACAGGCAATACCTACTTACTATTTTGTCTTTGGAAAAGTCAAATTCAGGGAAGAGATCTAGAAGGATTACCACGAACCTATGTCACAGCAGACCATGAAGTTACTTTTATCATCAAATCAAACAATATAAAGGAGCAAGAAAAATTCCTTTTCATCACACAACGGTAACTATGGGTCACAATACTGTGGGACAATACCAGGCCAGACCAAAGAGGATTCATCCACGTAAATGTCCATTATGATGCTAGCGGCACGAAAAGGATCAAGTGAATATTCGATCGTGATTTGAAATATTATTGGCCAACTGGAAGATCAGTTTGGACGTATAGAACGCTGGTGTCCATTGTCTATTTTGCGCTAGTGGACGGGCATTTAGACAAATGCCACCGGAGAAAAAAATAAAATACGTAATAGAGAGGCACAAGTTTATGACTCTTATGGTTTAAGACTTCTCTCACTGAGTACTTGGAGGAACTTAACTTAGGTACTTCCATTATTTAGGTGTTGGATTCTGTTGGTTATAAAATAAATGTCGACTTTGTATTAGAATAGAAGTAGAATAGATTAGAATAAGTATACCTTGTTCTATCCTGCAGAATGAGACAAAAGTCCCTTTCTCCGCAGTCTAAACGGTCTATATATTGTCATAGGTAAAGTTCAAATAATTATATAAACCTTGCCTTAACTTAAAAAAAATAAAAAAATAAACAATAAAATAAAAAAATTATCAATACAAAAACACAAGTTTGGTGATAAATGTGTGAGAGAGGATACAGGGGTGTCACACACACCACCACACAACACACACACAACACACACACACACACACTTCCGATCTACACACACACACACACACACGCACTCACAATTACACTCGCATTCGTACTTGCACCCCGTGTCCGCCCGCGCGCAACGGCCCCGGCGCCCACCCCCGCTTCAAGGTGTTGAGAAGGAAGGTTTTGCCGGCTTCCGGTACCCTTGCTTTTCTCTCCGTGTGTCCCATCTAAATACATCCATGTCCTAAACCTTCAACAAAATCATGACGTTCATGACCACGACAACCGTCAACCTTCTGTCCAAAAGGAACCTGATCCTCAGGCGTTCTCCAAACCTCCGTAGCTTCTAGCCACGGGTATTACCCAATACAATAAAATCATCATTGCCCGAGCTACCTTTGGCATTCACAAGGAATTCATCATCATTATCAGGACATTTGTAGTTTGCAAATGTGCGCCGTGTATAAGTTTGAGTGGCACGTACTCTTATGATGTACGTCTGTGTTAGAGTACAGGCGCTAACTTAAGATGAGCATTGAGCATGGTACTTTCGGGCAAAAATATGGGGGATGTATGACAATAGATAGTACTTAGGACTCTCATTCTCATTCTGGCAGTATAAGCAGGGTATATTCTATCCTAGTACTTATATACATACATATCATATCCTAAGTCGTTCTGTTTGGTGGAACAGGTCGACTATTCACAAAAACTCTGCACCAAGTTCTATCATTAAATTTTTGTTGGTTTTCAATGAGACTGGGATTTTGATTTCTTTTCTTTTAACATGTATAGGTACATAGTGAAGTCATTAGACTTGAGAAAATAAGGGACGGGGGACTCGGGGAAACTAATTCACAAAAACTCTCCACCAAGTTCTATCATTAAATTTTTGTTGGTTTTCAATGAGACTGGGATTTTGATTTCTTTTCTTTTAATATGTATAGGTACATAGTGAAGTCATTAGACTTGAGAAAATAAGGGACGGGGGACTTGGGGAAACTAATTCACGTAGTCCTGATAGTCACTTTGTTAGAGAGCTCTCAGCTCTATTTGCAATACTTTTAAACAGAAAATTTTCGACCAAGGCAACTGTTTACCTTCTATCTAATCTATCTATTACATTAGTTAAGTTCTTAATATGAGATGATCCGTACCCGTCTTAGACATACGGACATACAGACCAAACATTGGAAAACCAGGCTTCCATATTATCTTTACTTGAACCTTTGAAAAAACCTCAGTACTGTCTGTACCTACTCCTTAGCGCGGTGTACTTCGGCTCTGAAGGTTGGTGGTTCAAGTCCAACTGTTCATAAAATTTATTTAAGGTACGGAACAAATTTATCACAAGCATCTAAGTGTGCTATTGTGCTTAACTTATCAAATCTCCATTTCTTTTAAACCATCCTCGTCTCCCCCTGTACGCAAGCCTGGGCATATGTTAGCACCTAGATATCGCTAAAACTGAAGGCATGACTTCATGGTTTTTTGGCAACCGACAGCTTTCTCTGCGTACTCCTACCAGTGATACCGAGTTGCTATTGTTA
Source organism: Diaphorina citri (assembly GCF_000475195.1). Lineage (NCBI taxonomy): Eukaryota > Metazoa > Arthropoda > Insecta > Hemiptera > Psyllidae > Diaphorina > Diaphorina citri. Next base: position 75,378 of record NW_007378574.1, on the reverse strand, counting down.
ATTTTTGCAATGGGCAATCCATTACCATTGGATAGTCTTTGACGTGAATATTTGGGTACAAATTATCGCTTAACACCCGCGCAACTATCAAACAGGATATATTAGCAATCATAAACGACATCTTAAAAATAAAATAAATGCCTTACTATAAATAAAATAAAAAAAATGCCTATGTTCTACTTAATCTACTTTGTGTACCTCTTTGTCTTTGGTAAGCAGGCCACTTTAACAATGGAGATATGCTCAAGCTGTGTCCACACAGTCGACTGCCGTCCATCGATGTCGACTGAAAGCGTCCAAACTGCCTCGACAACTTGTGTGGATATAGGTTTCTAACATAAAGCAAAACATGGGTATTGATATTTGTTAAGTACCTGTTGCCTGGAATAAATGGTATAATATCCCAAGCTCTACCTCTTCGTAGCAAATAGCTATCCAGCTATCCACTATCCAGTTTTCTACTACTAATACTCCCAACAACCCTCCTGTAAAAAAACCATCATCCTTGAATTTCAGCTTTACATTAAAGCACTTAATTCACTGCCTACTGCCTAGTAACTAGCAATACTACGGAAAATCACATGAAAACAACATTGGAATCGTAGGGGGAAAAATTGGCGTAAAATAGATCTTGTTTGCTTTGAATTGAACATTCGAATATAACCTACCCGTTTACCTGTACTTGTACTAAGGTGTTTATTGTGCCAGCGCTTCTCAGACTATGGGACTTGGACAATTATTAATTTATCAATGGCTACATTTATCTCCATTTAAAGGCCCATTGCCCATTAGTAAATTCAGCTCTTCAAAGCTCGGCTGGGACCACAGAATAATTTACTCGAGTAAACTAAGAATAGGAACAAGCCAGCAGAGAGCAGATTTTGTTGAATGCACAAGTGACCCACGGATCACTGAAGTTAAGCCACGTTGTGCTTGGTTAGTACCCGAATGGGTGACTATCTGCTGGCTTCTTCCCGGCCTCGCTCAGGTTGGGTGAGGTTAAGGTGAGTAAGCGCGAAGCTCGTCATCAAATGGTGGCTAAAACCACCGTCACTGAAAAACTTGGCAGTTAAGGTGTGTCCACACATAGTCGACTGAACCGTCACTGCCTCGATAACATAGATTCTCCTCGACGATCGACGGCCGGTCGACTATACATATTTGGACACACCTTTATAGAGTCAAAAACTGAAAAACTTAGCCGTTATAAAAGTTAACTTAGCAGTTATAACACTTAACTTAGCAGTTATAACACTGAAAAACTTAGCAGGTTAACCACTTAATAGACAGTTAAGAGCTACTGTCACGCCACACAGACAGGTTGACAGACAGATTACCGGTGAGACCGATACATTTTCAAGTGGAGATTGGATTGATTGATTCGATTGTCTGCTTAAGTATTCAGTGAAGATAACAATGAAAACGACTGACACAATCGGCAGATTACATGCTTCGTTTAAGTGTGAGTATAAATAAGTATCTACTTGGGGTACCTTATACTTCGCTGGGGCGGCTAAGATCTTACTTGGTACTACTTGGTAGGCAAGTAAGATCTTGGAAATAACACCTGATAGAGAAAGGGCTTTAAATGAAATTTTCTGCCCCCGTGTTTGAAAAACTTTTAATGACCTGATCGGCACAAACTAGTAGCTCTTTAAACCTCAATTGAGGGGCGCGCAGCAAGAAGGTCAAAAGTCGACTTTTGCCCTTTTTGCGTATACAGGCTTATTCGACGCGGAATTTTGTTCTCTACACAGCAGAGAAAAAAATATCTCGATATCTCGATTTTTCACGAAGTTATACGAAAAAATCCATTTTGTGAACATTTTTAGTAGGAAAAACTTTAAATGCGATTTCCCGAAAACGCGATTTTGCTACATTTGCCCTTCTTGCTGCGCGCCCCTCAATTAATAGATTAACTAGGTACTGGGTAGTAAATAGTTAGGTACAACAATAACCAGTAGAACAGCCAGCCTAGTTAGGTTGGTGGATAGCGCGTCTGCCTTGTGAGTGCTAGGTCGCGGGTTCGATTCCTACCCGGGGCGGATTTTATCCTAAACAGATAACCAAAGGCTGGCTTTCTCCTATCCTGTCTTTCTTCTCCATTTGCTTTCGGGACGACAAGACCTTAGCAGTTCCCTATGTCAAACCTCTCGGTACAACCCTGGTCGAGGTTCTAAGACAGGCGTCCGAAGTCCATCAAACGAAAATCTTACCTTTGAAAGGTACAGTAAAAAAGGATCCTTTGGTCAAATTAGGAGTCAGTCCAGTCCATTAAAGTTCATTACTTTCAATCACTTTAAAGCACAACACATTCATGGTTGGTTAGTAGAGAAATAAATAATTAAATCTCGAACTTTTTAACTCATTTTCCGAATGTCACATAGTTCCAAAATCATTCGGATTTCGATAGGTTTTGACACGCAGTTTCTTTAATTAAAGTTATTACTTGAAATGAGATCGCAAGATATTTGATTTCGAAAGTCAAAAGGTCCGAATTAAATTAAAAAATTTCAGACAAACCGAAAATTAAACAAAAGTTTTATACTATTTTCCCAAAAAAACACACTTATTTAAGGCAAGCCAAGCAAGTAACTCTACAGATTAGGGCGAGAAAAAATAATTTTACGTAATTAAATTAAATAAAATAAATAAAAAAATATAATAATACTAATAATGTGTTATCAAACAGAATTAATAAACCGTGAAGATATTCACAGGTTGGCACTTGATGTCAACCTCAGAGGTCAAGAGATTGAGTCAAACTGATTTACTGATAGGTAAAATGATAAGCAAGACCTAAAGTATACGTCTCAACTCGGCTTAGGATCAGGAGACAATTTGTCTTGAGGTCTTTGCTTAGTGGAGGAAAGTTTAGCTAGGTCAGTATGTAGAGGTACTAGTTGGTTCAGGGCCAGGATTATTGGCTCAGGTATAGGTATGTGTAGTGACTGTATAGGTGATTGAAACTTGAGGGCCAATGGTTAGAATACATTAGCCACGATTGGAGGCATAATTTTGACTTCTTGTTCCCCTATGCCAATTAAAATTGGTATGTCTTAAGGTTCAACTTGAGCAATAAAATTATTAAATACTTCCAATTTTTATTTGTTTTACTTACTACTTAATAAACCAAACCTATGAATTAGAATTACATAATTTTGTCTGTATGGTATGTATAGTTTTCTACCATTAGTATTTTAGATGGAAATTTTCTATAGCTATCTATAGCTATAAGCCAAAGTTTTGGGTTGAAAAAATATAGCTACTTGTCCAACAAGACTAGAAAGAAGATACCTACAATAGCAAAATATACATGTTCTTGCCTCCTTAAAGTTCCATTATCAACATTCCCATATCTGACATTTTCTGATTTCTAGTGACCTAATCACAGGTATGAAAGTGGAAAGAAAACCTAGGCCAGAATTCCGCCAAGATGGAATTGATCCTCCTCAACAGTCAGGAGGAAGATCAAGAGAAGTAAGACAGGCCCTGGCAGGCAAGAAACCACTACCTGATAGATCAAGGCCAACTGAGTAAGTATTAAAAGAAGATAGGTAACTGAAGCTAAGCAATGACATGTATGGTTGGTATCTGGACAGACAGTAGAAATCCGAGCATTTCATAAAATTCTGACATCATATTGGTTTTACAATCCAAAAGTATCATGAAGTTTTCTTCTATAAAATATGAAAAAATTGCACTGCTTTATTGTGTTCCACTGTTCCTATTTCTGTTCCTTTATGATTTATGATCTTCTATACAAAATGGCGTTTTGACTTTTCTTTTGCTTCTGTTGTCATCACAGTCAAGTTCCAGAAAAGGTGGACCTTTGGTCTGAATCATCAGGTCTGGGTATATTCAACATGGACAGGTTAGCCGAATTCCAATCAGGACCTCGCCTTTCCACCTGGTCCAATCTGCATGCCAAGGAATTGAAGCTAAGTGTGACACATCCACCAAGCAACATATTTGAGCAAATGATCCTCTGGACAGACCAGGGCAAACTGTGGCACTTCCCAATCAACAATGAACAAGGTAAAGATATAGTTTTTTTTCTGAATCAAATAAATCCATTCTAGCTCCAGCTACTCAAATTATGTCAGTTTTATTATTATTATTATTATTATTATTATTGTTATTGTTATTACATTATTATTATTATTATTATTATTATTATTATTATTATTGTTATTGTTATTACAATATTATTATTATTATTATTATTATTATTATTATTTTATAGAGGGAACTGTACTGCTAAGGTCTTATCATGCCAAAAGCAAAGAGCTAAGAAAGATAGAATAGGAGAAAAACATTCTCAGAACGAACCTTATCCGTTTAGGATAATATCCGCCCCGAGGCCGGAATCGAAGCCACGACCTAAAACTTACAAAGCAGATGGCCTACCCTCCAAGTTAACTAGATTCGTAGAAGTAGCTTAACCCATCCTTTAGGGCTCTTTGAGCCTACATCCAAGCCTCGGAGTGGGCTTTTTGAAATGCTAACTAGGCTGGATCTCTAGACTGACACTTTTGCCCTACACTTCAATCGCTACATTGTCATTCAAATTCTAATCCTGAATCCTTGGCAGCCTAGCTAGCTTGGTTGGTAGTGCGTCTGCCTTGTAAGTGCTAGGCCGCGGGTTCCATTCCCGCGCCGGGGCTAATTTTATCCTTCACAGATAATGTTCGTTTTCGAAACGGCTGGCTTTCTCGTCTCCTGTCTTCCTTCTCTCTTCGATTTTGGCACGATAAGACCTTAACAGTTACAGATCCCTCCAACAAACCTCTTTTTTTCTCTCTCACTTTTGTCATACATCTCAATCACTATTGTCAAAATCTCAACCTGAATCCCCTTTTCTCAGGCATGGACGAGGAAAGCAAGATTGACTTCACGCAGCATGTCATGCTCGATGAACACCTCCAGCCCTGGTGTCCCGACAAAGGCCCTATCCGAACCTTCATGGAACTCGTACTTGTCGGCCTGTCCAAAAATCCCTACTACACTGTGGACGAGAAGATCGAACATATACACTGGTTCCGCGACTATTTCGCGTATAAAAATGCCATACTCAAGTCGTTGGACATGCCAGAGATAGAAGGAGGGGATCCGAACTTCAGCATTGATGTGGATGTTGACTTTAAGAGATGGGGCGAAGAGATCAACAGAGTGAGAAAGTACTGAAGTGGTAAGAATTTTCCTTCCGAAAAACCTTCAGAAACGGAACGGGTTCCCTTTTGGAAACAATACTTTCTCATCACTAGTATAGCTTCGCTGTAACTGTAGTAATAGAAAGTAACAAATGGCGCCTGTACTGTACGAAATGGAAGATGGCGCACCATCGGAATCGGTTCCTTTTCTGAAAGATTCCCAAAAGGAAAATGCACCTAGTGTAAGTACGCGTAGAAATCAACCACTGTAGACCAGCGTGTCTAGACCACGTGTAATGTTGTTTTGGTAACATTGGCTTAAAATGAACATTGGCCTAAAATGAACATTGGCCTAAAATGATTCAATGAAATGATTTAACTGAATGAATTTTAGCAACATTGGTTAAAGACCAAGTCCCAAGATGGAACGATTATGGAATGATTGAATGAAAAACTTACAATCTTGAGTAATATGAGGTATTTAAATTTCAATTAACAAAGATAAAAAAAAAAACAATGTTGATTAACATTTTCAACTGTTAATCAACTTTTTTTTCTTGTCCTAAGCCAAATCAACCACTGTAGACCAGCGTGTCTAGACCACGTGTAATGTTGTTTTGGTAACATTGGCTTAAAATGAACATTGGCCTAAAATGATTCAATGAAATGATTTAACTGAATGAATTTTAGCAACATTGGTTAAAGACCAAGTCCCAAGATGGAACGATTATGGAATGATTGAATGAAAAACTTACAATCTTGAGTAATATGAGGTATTTAAATTTCAATAAAGAATACAAACTTAACAAAGATAAAAAAAAACAATGTTGATTAACATTTTCAACTGTTAATCAACTTTTTTTTCTTGTCCTAAGCATTTCTTCTTTCTTTCTAGGTTATAATTCCGCCCAGATTTTTTTTCTACATAATTCTTTGTCAAATAGCAAATAGCAATTTATAATCTTCACACAAGTATGTGTAAAGGTACTCTGTTTGTCAAGTAGACGTTTTTAATCTTCAGACAAACGTATTCTCTGTACAGAGAAGGTTTTGGGACCTCACAATTTGCTGTAGTAGGTCTCATGAACGACCATCTCTCGTTGAATCTCCCCCACTGACGTACAACCACTGAGAGCCAAAGCTTGGTCGAACTCATTGATCAGAATGTCGAGAACTTTTCGCACCCCCGATTTGCCACTGTGAGCCAAACCCCACAGTGCCGGTCGACCCACGAACACCTGCAAATGTTTGGGTTACGTCAATTTTTTTCAAAATTAAAGCTATGAAAGTGGGAATCAAATCTTCAAGACAGGTAAAGTTCACTCCTATGTTATCCCGAGTAGGTAGGTAGGTACTTTTTTTTTACTAAATTCTTAATTTGTGAACGGAAAATGGTTTAGTACAGGCACTACCACACCAAAAGAGAGGTAATCTTTTTGGAAAATAGACCTAGTCCAAGTAAAGCACTACTAAAGGTGTGTCCACACACAGTCGACGGCCTCCGACTAAGTGTGGACACACCTTTATATTTATACTTACCATTTTAGCCCCCAGAGCGAGCGCTTTGAACACGTCAGTTCCATATCTGACCCCTCCGTCCAGGTATACATCAACCTTGTGTCCTACAGCTTTGGCTATTTCGGGTAACGCCTCAATCTGAAACGGAAAGATGGCAAATGACTACATGACTAATTCGGCTACAGCTGAAGCCGCTCTTGTGTCCTACAGCTTTGGCTATTTCGGGTAACGCCTCAATCTGAAACGGAAAGATGGCAAATGACTACATGACTAATTCGGCTACATTTGAAGCCGCTACAAAACTTTACATTTTTCGACTTCAAGCTACTTTTCCCAGTTTCCACTTATTTGGCATTTGTACTAATTTGTTGATAAAATTGGAAAAAAATTGAACTAGTGGGAACACGGTATTGGTAGGTATCTAGCTATCTAGAAACCAATCAGTTATAACCTTCCACATCTTGTTAGGATTTTGCTGATCTACAAAAGCTTAGGATTGAGGTTGTGGGATGTGATAGGCTAGGCTTCTAGGGCAAGTTTTTTGTTGTTTGTATGTACAGTTTGGCATTCAAGTGGTAACCTGCGCAAGTACTTTGTTCCCACTTGTACCCAGCTACCAATTTTGTCTGCAAATGCAAAGTGTAAACATAGCTTTAAATTCCAATCATATCCCAGTATATAACCTTAGCCTGAACACTATATCCCATGACATTATTGACTCACCGAAGCTGGCACATAGTCTAACTGTCTGCCCCCATGATTGGAGACCATAATGGCGGAAGCTCCCATTTCAACGCCTATTTTGGCATCTTCTGCTGTAAGGATTCCTTTCAGGACGATAGGTAATTTTGTTATGCTGAAAGAGAAATAATAAACGCAAAAGATGAAATAATAAATGAAGAAAGCTTAAAAGAAAAGGAAATTTTTCATCGGTTTTTGGATATTTTCGTATTTTGTTGGGGAACTTTTTTCCCTATCTTGAGCTGTGTCCGCACATAGTGGACGACCATCGATCGACGATGAATCTATGTTGTCGAGGCAGTGTGGACGGTTTCAGTCGACATCGATCGACAGCCGTCGACTATGTGTGAACAGAGTGAACACAACTTCAGACGGGGAAAAAATTTCCCTAGTAGCTGTAGGTAGGTAGCTATCATCGAAATAATCTTTTTTTATAGCAAATTAATATGAACATGACTATTATATTACTGTTTCTTATGACTATTACTATTTCTTACGTCTTGAGCCAGGTGACGTCTGACCAGTTAATGGTTTCATCCAGTTGGCTTGTGATGTACGCTAGTAAACTGCTTGAATCTGAAGTGTTACTCAACTGTGATAGTTTTCCGCTGAAGTTGGCCAACCTGTGAAATCAATGAGGGATGGTGGTAAAAAGATTCATTTAAGGGTGAATTTCACCATCCTCCTTTTTAGCCTTTAACACTTTATTCCCTTACTTAAAGTAAGTAAGCCCCTAAGAAGATGACCATCCACAACCGACCATCGACCACAAGCTTAGTCCCGACCTCCCGACCCAAGAGAAAATAAGCAAACCATGCTAATGAAAAGAAGCGCCCTCAACGGAGCCTTGACCATAGTACCGAGTGAAAGAAATTTTTCTGAAGCGCGAAAATTCAAAAATCAAATAATAATAAATTTGAAAGGCACAGACACAGATCCAGGTAGAGACTTTTCGAATATAACCTACCCGTTTACCTGTACTTGTACTAAGGTGTTTATTGTGCCAGCGCTTCTCAGACTATGGGACTTGGACAATTATTAATTTATCAATGGCTACATTTATCTCCATTTACCCCAAAAAATTTTTTTTTTTTTTTTTTTTTTTTTTTTTTTTTAGCCCTTTAGAGGCCTTTGAGCTATAACAGCCTCATAAGTTCCATTTGATTGAAAGGAATGATGTCTGAATGAGTTGCAACCAAGTATCATCCTTCAACTTTCAGTAGTATCCAATTTCACAGGCAATACCTACTACTATTTTGTCTTTGGAAAAAAGTCAAATTCAGGGAAGAGATCTAAAGATTACCACGAACCTATTCCACAGAGACCATGAAGTTACTTTTATCATCAATCAAAATCAATATAAAGGAGCCAAGAAAATCCTTTTCTTCCATCACACAACGGGGTAACTATGGGTCACAAATACTGTGACAATACCAGGCAGACCAAAGAGGACTTCATCCAGTAAATGTCCATTATCATGCTAGCGGCACGAAAAGGATCAAGTGAATAATTGAGCAAATATTATCTGCCAAGGTGAAATCAGTTGACTATAAACCTGTGTGAGCCATTCTATTTTGCTAGTGACGGCATTTCAGACAAAATGCACCGAGAAAAAAATAAAATAGTAATAGAGAGGCACAAGTTTATGAAACTTAGGGTAGAAGAACTCTATCACTGAGTTACTTGAGGTAACTTAAACTTAGGTACTTCCCATTATTTAGGTTGTTGGAATTCTTTGGTATAAAATAAAGTGTCGAGCTTCCTGATATTAGAATAGAATAGAATAAGAATAGAATAGAATATACCTTGTTTATCCTGCCAGAATGAGACTGAAAAGTCCCTTTACTCCCGCAGTCTAAACAAGGTCTTATATATTCCATAGGTAAAGTTTACAAATAAGTATATAAACCTTGCTTAACTTAAAAAAAAAATAAAAAAATAAACAAAAATAAAATAAAAAAAATTACAGAATGATTTTGCTAGTGACGGCATTTCAGACAAAATGCACCGAGAAAAAAATAAAATAGTAATAGAGAGGCACAAGTTTATGAAACTTAGGGTGGAAGAACTCTATCACTGAGTTACTTGAGGTAACTTAAACTTAGGTACTTCCCATTATTTAGGTTGTTGGAATTCTTTGATATAAAATAAAGTGTCGAGCTTCCTGATATTAGACTGCCGGCACCCAGTCACTCGGTTAGGCTTCCGGTACCCTTGCTTTTCTCTCCGTGTGTCCCACCTAAATACATCCATGTCCCAAACCTTCAACAAAATCATGACGTTCATGACCACGACAACCGTCAACCTTCTGTCCAAACCGCATTCGTACTTGCACCCCGTGTCCGCCCGCGCGCAACGGCCCCGGCGCCCACCCCCGCTTCAAGGTGTTGAGAAGGAAGGTTTTGCCGGCTTCCGGTACCCTTGCTTTTCTCTCCGTGTGTCCCATCTAAATACATCCATGTCCTAAACCTTCAACAAAATCATGACGTTCATGACCACGACAACCGTCAACCTTCTGTCCAATAGGAACCTGATCCTCAGGCGTTCTCCAAACCTCCGTAGCTTCTAGCCACGGGTATTACCCAATACAATAAAATCATCATTGCCCGAGCTACCTTTGGCATTCACAAGGAATTCATCATCATTATCAGGACATTTGTAGTTTGCAAATGTGCGCCGTGTATAAGTTTGAGTGGCACGTACTCTTATGATGTTATGATGTACGTCTGTGTTAGAGTACAGGCGCTAACTTAAGATGAGCATTGAGCACGGTACTTTCGGGCAAAAATATGGGGGATGTATGACAATAGATAGTACTTATGACTCTCATTCTCATTCTGGCAGTATACTTAAGCAGGGTATATTCTATCCTAGTACTTACATACATACATATCATATCCTAAGTCGTTCTGTCTGGAAACTTGAGGGCCAATGGTTAGAATACATTAGCCACGATTGGAGGCATAATTTTGACTTCTTGTTCCCCTATGCCAATTAAAATTGGTGTGTCTTAAGGTTCAACTTGAGCAATAAAATTACTTTTTATTATTAAATAAATAGTTTGCAGAAAACTACTTTAAAATTAAATGCAGAGAAACTTGGGATGCAAACTTCATGATGTACACTAGTACAGAGATATTGACAGGATGAACAGGGATAAACCAAGTACTCAGTACTTTTAATTATTTGAGGTTCAAAATAGCAATTCAAAAGATGAGAAGCTTCCTTTACCCAGAAACTTGGTAAGTTGTTTAAATGCCCATTTTTACTGTAGCAGTCAATCCCTGGTAGTCTGGCAAACATAAAATGACTGAAGAATCCATCACTGCTGAGGCAAGTACCTACTTCCACCTACCGTTTACGTACATCTCTCCTCCCCTTTCCAGGCCTGAATGTCTAAAGCACACACAGGTTTATAAAAGTACTCAAGTGTGGCTACTGAAGATAGGTATGGCAAATACACACTTCTGCAATTGATTGGTAACTCTGACTTAAAAGATAGCCATAAACCCAACTAACATGGTTCTAATCAAGTGGTGAAAGTCTATACCTACTTGTATAGTAACCCTATACCTTGAGTACCTTTCAGTCTAGATGGATTTGTATTTTGTAGTTATGCTAGTATGTTTACATATCCAGGCGCACAGCAGTGCACCAGGCCATGTTCTGGCCTCAGCACGAAACATTTCGACGCATTTTTACCCCTATTTTATAATTATAACTCATGTTTTCCCTTCTCAAATTAATAAATACCTATTATTAACATGAAAAAAAAAATAAATAAATAAAAAACATTGCCAAGTTGAAATTGAGAGAAGGTTGAAGGAATTGATGTCATTTTCAGAAGACACGAAAAAGTGGGAATGCTGACTTGGCCTTAATTTTCTGATCTCAACACTTTTAAAGGCCAACATTTATGGATAGGAACTAGGCCTTTTTTTCACATTTGTGTTTTTGTGGGGAATATTGCTTACTGTAATTAAGTACTTGGGTATTACTTCTTTTGAGTCTCAATCATCATGAGGGTTCAATAAATGAATAAATAAGAGTGCCTATTTATACTGCTCACATAGGACTGAAAAGTCCCTTTACTCCAGCAGTAGGCTACTACTATTATTGTGATCAAATTCTCAAATTATATTGAGGATAAAATTCCATACCTCAGCTGGGATTGAACCCATGCCCTCCTGTTTACCAGGCAAACATCTTGACCACTACACCACTGATGCAGGAATAAATTACTTTTTAACATTTTTTGTTCTTGGAACAACTGGCTTTTTCTTATCTTCCTTCTCTTTGCTTTTGGAACAATATAAGATCTTAGCATTTACAGTTCCCTCTATCAAACCTTTCTTTTTACCTTGTAAAACCAGTGTTTCTTTGTATTTATATAATATGCAGCATTTTTATTATTATTATTTTCCAAAGATAACATGATTAGTAAGTGATGGGTAGGTACAAACTAATTGTTATTTTCAATTTTCATAAACTTAAGTACCTACATAATTATGTACTTACTTACCTATGTAGCTCAGTATAAAACTTGCTCATTGGGTTTAAATTTGCAGCACGAGCAAATTTGAATTAACCCAAGATCCAAGATCAAACAACAATTGCACCATTAACTGTGGGTCCTTGCTATCTTGAGGTTCTGTAAAGAAGAGAAGACTAGAAGACAGTTATTTCTTTCCATGAGAAGGGCAAGTCTACTGAGGCCGGTGTGGCCTCAAAGTGAGTTTAAAAATCTGATTGGCTGAAATTCTTACAAATCAACCAATCAGATTGCTCCGAGAGTTAGTAAACTGAAACCGAGTTTAATATCACTTTGCAGCCCCTGGCCTAAGGCTATCAAATATCAGACTCTTTACTTTGTCTCCTTTTGTTGGCATACCTATAGGTTGTCACTTTTCCCCTCACAAGGCATTCACCCAAGCTTTAAAATTCCACTTTTAATGTTGTTAGCATAAAAGCTACAGGTACTGTCAGGTTGTCACTTTTCCCCTCACAAGGCATTCACCCAAGCTTTAAAATTCCACTTTTAATGTTGTTAGCATAAAAGCTACAGGTACTGTAGTCTTCCCATACCAAAAATGCTTACCTATGTAACAAGAACATATGTTCTTTTAGGTAAAGGTGCCATTCTACATTATGTATGATTTTGGATCACCAATCACCATCATAGGCCAATTAAGGTTCAAGTTTGGGGGATTTAGGGAAGTAATTTTCAAACAAGAACGAGTTACGAGATGATCATGAACACTATAACTCAACTGCTCTTCCAATCTTCCATAGTTAAACTACAAAATCAGAAATCAGGTAATGTAACAAGAAAAGAATGAGCACTTTATAAAAACGTAGATGTAGATTACCACGTGCCATCAGCCATCAGAATCTTTTATCTTTTGATAACGACGGACATTTTTGATTTTTTGAACAATCAACATTAGCGCTTTGATAACGACAGCGGTGCTGAATGGAACTAATGAAAGAGGAAGCGGAAAATTCAAGGAGGTAAAAAAGCAGTGAACAAAAAAATATACAAGAAGTGAAGCTCATTATCAGATGGGTTTGTTCAACTAAACTTTAAAAATTTGGTTGATTTTATGGTTTCTGGGTGGATTTAACAGTTATTCAAAACTATAAACTCTACTGCTATTTTAAAATCTAGTAAAAATCCAACGCAAAACGTCCAGAGGAATCGTACAAAACACTCGAAACATATATATTTTCCCAATATGCCGAGCCGCCATTCCAACTATTCGCTTTTTAGAAAGTCACTCTTGAAAGAAATTTTTCTGAAGCGCGAAAATTCAAAAATCAAATAATAATAAATTTGAAAGGCACAGACACAGATCCAGGTAGAGACTTAGAGAGGTAGACATAGTTTGTACCAAATTTCAACTTTCATGTCCCTTTAATATCTCTGTATTTAGTAAAGCAGGCTACTCAGGAGAGGTGCTGCTTCCGTAAATTACCATGATTAAGCTAAGATCAACATTTCTGTAAGTATACTCCTTGTGCTAGAACTTCAAGTTTACTGTATGATACCTTGATACATACCTTCTTACCTTTGCTTTTAAAATATTACACTTTGGCATAAATCTCTATATTTTTAATCACATGTTCTTATTTCAGAAAATCTCCATCACTCAGGCTCATTTCCACATCATGTTCTCTTAGAAAAGATAATGATGATAGCAAGAAAGCAGATGCTATCAAAAAACTGAACAGCTTACTTGCCGATTTAACCAAACAAGTCCCTAAGGAGAAAACTGTATCAAAAGTGGATGTTCCTAAGCCAAAGCAATTGAAACCCAAGGATGTGCCCAAGAAAGAGAAGGAACCAGCTGATTTAGGTATAATTTATTTTAAAGTCTTTAAAATGTTTCATACATTTATTTGGTAGTTATATGTTCCTACATAATAATGTTGGGTACTTGTGCAGTAGTCACGTCAGTGGAAGATTGCTACCAAAGCAACTGGCACAAACAAGCAGTGACCAGTGTTATTATAGGGTTAGGTTAAGCACAAAAGGAGTTTTCACAATAAGAGCAGTGATTAGTGTTATTGTTACGAAGATTGCTACCAAAGCAACTGGCACAAACAAGCAGTGACCAGTGTTATTATAGGGTTAGGTTAAGCACAAAAGGAGTTTTCACAATTAGAGCAGTGACTAGTGTTATTGTTATTATGTCTGAAAGAGATGGTTTAAGATTAAAGTTAATCAGTTTCTTGCAATCGGCTGTTAATATGCAGTATTTTAAACGTTTGTTTTTTTGTATATTGTATGAAATAGCTCACATAAATAGGTGTTATAAAGATTCCCTATGCGATAGACCTAGTCTAAATAAGAGCATTGAGTACTTCCATGTCATTTCTTCCTTGTTTATTGTACCCACCTTGTATTCCCTCTTGTACGTCAGTAGCTGGATTTCCTCTCTGATTAATGTTATCTTCATGGAGTTTTGCTGTCTGGAACTCATGCTGTGTGTCGATCAAATTTTTCTTAAAATAAAAACCATCCTGGTGTTTTTTAAATTTTGTTTTCAACATAGCCATCCTTAGCTTGTCATTTTCTCTGGCTTTCTTTATGTCTTCTATTTTTGGGGGTATGATTTTATCATTTTGCTCGTTTTTTAGTTTGCTAGGCTGTTTGATTTCAATTTCTTTATTTGTGTCTCTTAATTTGTTTCTCTTTTGATGAGTGTTAGCATTACTTTTCAGCTTTGATTGTCTTTGTTCACCTACTTGTTTACCCTCTCCTTGCCATGCGGTTTGATGGCTTTTTAATATTTCTTCTTCCTTAATTTTCTTACTGTCCTTGTTTTCTTTTCCATTTCTTACTTCAGTATGTTCGTAATTTATTTTTGATGATTTCAGCTTGATTGATTTGTCATTGTTTTCATATTTAATTTTTTGAAAGCCAGATTTAGGCATCATTTTGAGACCATCTTGGTTTTTTCGACTCATGTCATTGTATTGTTTTATCACTTTTGACAGCTCCCTTTCAAAATGTTCACCTAGATGCCTTTTCAAATCTTCTTTATTGATTTTACTTTCAAGTTCTTTTTGAGAAACTTGATCGTTTTTCGCTTTAACTCCATGTTTCCTAGCAGGTATTTTAGTTTGCCAAAGAGTATCAGCAGGTATGAGCCATAGCTCCTTAAGTGTAGGCAAGACAATCAAATGTTGAATAACATCCCAGGACCTTGATTCTAGAGATCCAGAAAATACTAGATTTCTATAGAGATATATAGAAACCACGAAAACTAGATTAGCAATAGCAAGTTTTTGTAAACTCGTACCTTACTTTTACGCAGATGTGTGCAGGTATGACATACCATATCATCATAACGTATAGAATAACATGGCATTTTAGCATATTTCATTTTACCAACTCGTATTCGATGGATTCATAAAATTTTGAAGATCACTTTAACATCACTTCACTTAATTAAAGTCGGAACTATTGAACTTACTACTGGCTTACCAGAAAGACCCTACTGGTGAAAGTGCATCTTCATCAAAACCAGTATTGAGGTAAATACTTCCAATTTTTATACAACAACAACAACTTGACTAATAGGTTTGATGAGGAATTTTATCGTGTGATTTCTAGAACTCAAAGTACCTTAATGTAAATTACCTGTAAATGACGCGTTAAGTTGGAGACACGAAAAAAATAGACAAAATGCCCGTCAGTACCTGGTAGTCTTTCATATTACTATCAGTACAAACATATTTTATAGAATGGGGTGACGTCTGATCCTGCCCTTATGGTGTCGAATAAGAGCTTATGTTTCGTTTCTTACATCACTGTTCTTCATATCATAGGTGTCACTTGATGTAATCTTCCAGTAGTTGGAACTCTGCGGAATTTCAATATCACACTATTCACTTTATTCTTCCTCATGAACTTCGGACAGAACAGACTTGGTTTCACGCTTGTCTGATTCGTTGGCGAGTTATATTTCAACATGATACAATCGATGGAAAGCTTCTCTTTGTTGCCTTGGACTTCGCATTTGCTTGATGTGTAAACCCCTCCCTCTCCATAATCAATCCTTGTATCGCCAACCTCTCTGTTGTAGAGATTCACGTTATTCCTACCATTTCGTCGTATTTGCTTCCGTTTCTCGTTCTTGTTGTCTTCATGTTGTTCCACAGGTTTGATGTAATAGGTGACTATATTCTGAGTACATTCGTCAATTCCTCCATCGACCTCTTCATCATACGCCGGTTTTACATGAGGTACAGATTTCAGTTTCTTTTTGGTTTTATTGAATCGGAACACTTTTTCTTGTAATGGATTATTCTGTTTTAGAATGTGTGGGTAGAATATGTTATCTGGTGGTGGCTGCAAATTGATAGAAGTAAGAGATTCTTAAGGTAATGTTACAATTATTGAGGTATGTATATTTCCAATGCCCTAATCAAAATTCATATATGTGGATTTCATTATAGTGACCGAGGTATGTATTGCCTCTCCTAAAACATTCCCTGTTTGCGTTTTTCCACATAACTTACTGTAAGGTGATGGTAATCCAACATTCTTTGTATATTTCCCGGGTAATAATACCCGCTTCTATTTTGTTGAATACTTCTTTGATTCTGGCTCTCATTCAGGTCCATGTATCTATTTTCTTTCTGAGGGTTTCTTGTATTTTCCTTGAAAAACTTTGTTTTGTTCTGCATGTGACCATCAGGGTCCAATTCATCTGAAAGAATATCGCTTGTAGAACTTCTAGTTGTGCCTTGATTTGATGTTTGTTTATAGGGAGATTTTCCAATGCGTTCATGTGCTATATGCTTGCCGGAGGTTGTTCCAAAGGCTTCATTATATAGTACATCTTTGCCTGTAATTTTCCCAAGCGTATTATCATTCAACACACATGTGCTATGTCTTGTAACTGTTTCATCAGATTTGCTGAGGGAGTTTTCATTCATGGATACATTATTGGATTTCCCAGGTTTTGTAATAATGATCACACTCTCAGGTAAGGTTTCCAGCAGTTCAACTATCTTAGAAAGTTGTTCAGGGTTTAGGATGTGTACATTCTTTACTGTTTCATTGTTACTTTTTTTCACGATACTGGTGCATGTTAACGAGTGACCTGTCTCATCTATATCCTTGTTCAGAACAACTTGATTATCTTTAGCAGAATTAGAAGTAACTCCTTCTGAGTCTTTGTGTTTTGCATGAGCACAAGGCGCATGTAGTCGCTCAATCGTATGTTTTGCAGATTGTTCAATTATAACGTTATTGGGATCTATGTGTAAAATATTCCCCAGTGGGTGTGTTTCATTGGCTATGTATGTATTGATTTGTTCACCCAAAGAGTCTGCATCCATTATGATATCCATACCACCACAAGACTCATCAGATGATTGATGGTGAGATGGAATTCTCAACTGTTGAGTGTCTTTAGTTTTCTTCTTTCTCGGATAACTGGGGTGATAATTTTCACTCGTTGTAGTAAGTTTTTCCAAGTTATCAATCTCTTTGTAATCAGTTCTAATGACATGCACTTCTGTTTTTGGAGATGGAGTTGCGAGTGTAGATGTTTGATATGATTTGTGAGCATACACTTTGATATGCAGAGGCTGTGGTTTTCGTGTAGACTCGTACTGAAATTTTCTGTCAATTGTTTTCCCTCTAGTCAAAGGTTTTTTGTTTTCACGTTCTTCGTAATAGATGTAATTCATTTTGACACCTCCATCAGAGACATTTCCATTTCTGTTGGGAACATTCAACTTTACTTTTCTTCTATCTTTAGATCTCCCACGTACATGGTTTTTTAACTGCCAATCATTGACAGTCTCAATTTGTTCTGTTGCTATGTTGAGAATCAAGTCATTTTCCTTGCTAGTGCCCGTTCGAGCTGCTATTTTCTTTGAATGTTTTAAACCGCTTGATTGTTTTGAATCATGTTGCAGATCGCTATTATTTTCATCAAGTTCTTCAGTTTGATTTCTACCTTCGCAGGTGTCTGTTGATTCTAATTTCAAATTTCCTGAAATAAGTAAATTACAAAATTTAAGTTTTCTAAAATTAAGAATCCATAGTAGTCTCCGGAACACATGTAGGTATGTATTGACAAATGGATTCCTGCCTTTGATTGTTATAGGCTAACTTCTAGTTTCTAGTCCTGGTCTTCTCTTAAAATGGATATTATTGGTATTTACCATTTAATAAATACACACATGTCAACTTTGGATTTCGAGCTCTTGTTCGGATGACTTTGATTTTGGATAAATCTTTGCTCTTCCGATAATCAGAAAGATCGATAATGTAATCAAGATTGTCGCGATCATTTTGGTTGAGAACAACTTTCACTTCAAAGCCGTCCAACCTTTTTAGGTGGAGATCTTCAATGCTGATGTTATTTTCTGGTTCATTATCTGTGTCGGCTATGTCTGAAGGTCGATGGTTTTGTACACATTTTTGATAACATTAAAACCTCTATTATCTCTATTTGTTCCCCTTAATATGTAAAAATATATGAGACCCTGGTTAGACTGCGGGGGTAAAGGGACTTTTCAGTCCTGTCCCAGCAGGATAAACAAGGTATATTCTATTATTCAAAGATTTAGCTAAATGATCTTAGTATCTTACTTGAGATGGGATGGCATGTTGAACTTGTTCCGAATGTCGGCATACCGCGTACCAAACACATTGGTATCCACAGTTAATACCAGAGCTTTATATCCGGCCTTTTCCGCGCGCTGGACTAAACTTTTCGTGATCTCACTGTAACCAGAAACATACAGGGGTGTGAAATAAATAATGGCCGGTAAAGGGACTTTTTAGCCTTATTCGGGCAGGATAAGCAATGATCAGGTCCGTCTGTCAGGTCTACCTGATAGTGTGTGTGCTCATTAGGCAGATCTGACAGGCGGACCTTTTCAGCCGTACTTGTCAGGTCTGCCTGATAGTGTGTGTGCCCATCAGGTATCAGGAATACCTGAGAGGAGGACCTGATCTGGTGTACTTGTCAGGTCTGCCTGATAGCGTGTGTGCTCATCAGGTATCAGGAAGACCTGACCTAGTGTACCTGTCTCCTGTCAGGTCTATCTGATGCTGAGTGGCTGGTCTAACTTACCGATCCCTGTAGATGTACAACTGGAACCACTTGGTAGTTTGGGGCGTCTTTTCCGCCAGTTCTTCTATGCTGGTTGTCGATATCGTTGATAGAATGTAAATACCGCCCACTTCCCCCACAGCTGAAACAAAACAATTTGAGGAGGTCGAATTAGCTTGTCACAGAATTTAGGGTCCTGTCACTAAAAACCTTAAGGTACTATTTGACCAAGGCAACATTATCTTACCATTCCTCTTAACCCTAGTGCAGCTAAAAGGATGTTCCGAGACCATATCAATTCAATACAAAATCTTTGAAGCATGCTTTACTGCAGCATGCTACATGTCGCCTGTGTACAGTCCCTACCTTACAGGATATAGGTATTTACCATAACCACAGGTTGGTGTATGAAATACCCTAATGGGTTTTGCCCGAAGACTTACCGAGCAATCCAATCCAGTGTTTGCGCTTTTAGCAGACAATATTATGATGTACCTACATTGAAATTACACCTCTCGGAAAAACATTACGTATTGTTATTAAATGACCACTCCATACACGGAACTATATCCCATATTATCTCATTCCCGCAGCACCGGGCACTTATGGGCCTCATTGGGAGAGTTGGGGGACCTGTTATCTCCAGACTTATTGAGACTACAGGTTAAGCCCAGCCACTGCAGGTATGACATACCATATCATCATAACGTATAGAATAACATGGCATTTTAGCATATTTCATTTTACCAACTCGTATTCGATGGATTTTATAAAATTTTGAAGATCACTTTAACATCACTTCACTTAATTAGGGTACAAGAACACTTAAAACATGACTTTTCCATAGGATAAGGAAAGTAAAAAGTTGAAATATTTGTTAAAAAGTGACAAATAAAACACCTTCATAAAAAATAACCGCAAATGGCATTAAAACAAACGGAAAGAGCGATTTTCTGATTTAGTAATGAATTGGTTTTAAACAGTTTTGCGGTTCTCGTATTATTGGTTGGCTCGAGGAATGTTTGAAACTTTACATTTTTCGACTTCAAGCTACTTTTCCCAGTTTCCACTTATTTGGCATTTGTACTAATTTGTTGATAAAATTGGGTTTTCCGCTGAAGTTGGCCAACCTGTGAAATCAATGAGGGATGGTGGTAAAAAGATTCATTTAAGGGTGAATTTCACCATCCTCCTTTTTAGCCTTTAACACTTTATTCCCTTACTTAAAGTAAGTAAGCCCCTAAGAAGATGACCATCCACAACCGACCATCGACCACAAGCTTAGTCCCGACCCAAGAGAAAATAAGCAAACCATGCTAATGAAAAGAAGCGCCCTCAACGGAGCCTTGACCATAGTACCGACCTTCGCAGAAAATGAAGAAATTGAGCCTAGTATTTTTTCTGGGATGGTCGATGGTTTTGTACACATTTTTGATAACATTAAAACCTCTATTATCTCTATTTGTTCCCCTTAATATGTAAAAATATATGAGACCTTGGTTAGACTGCGGGGGTAAAGGGACTTTTCAGTCCTGTCCCAGCAGGATAAACAAGGTATCTTCTATTATTCAAAGATTTAGCTAAATGATCTTGGTATCTTACTTGAGATGGGATGGCATGTTGAACTTGTTCCGAATGTCGGCATACCGCGTACCAAACACATTGGTATCCACAGTTAATACCAGAGCTTTATATCCGGCCTTTTCCGCGCGCTGTACTAAACTTTTCGTGATCTCACTGTAACCAGAAACATACAGGGGTGTGAAATAAATAATGGCCGGTAAAGGGACTTTTTAGCCTTATTCGGGCAGGATAAGCAATGATCAGGTCCGTCTGTCAGGTCTACCTGATAGTGTGTGTGCTCATTAGGCAGATCTGAGAGGCGGACCTTTTCAGCCGTACTTGTCAGGTCTGCCTGATAGTGTGTGTGCCCATCAGGTATCAGGAATACCTGAGAGGAGGACCTGATCTGGTGTACTTGTCAGGTCTGCCTGATAGCGTGTGTGCTCATCAGGTATCAGGAAGACCTGACCTAGTGTACCTGTCTCCTGTCAGGTCTATCTGATACTGAGTGGCTGGTCTAACTTACCGATCCCTGTAGATGTACAACTGGAACCACTTGGTAGTTTGGGGCGTCTTTTCCGCCAGTTCTTCTATGCTGGTTGTCGATATCGTTGATAGAATGTAAATACCGCCCACTTCCCCCACAGCTGAAACAAAACAATTTGAGGAGGTCGAATTAGCTTGTCACAGAATTTAGGGTCCTGTCACTAAAAACCTTAAGGTACTATTTGACCAAGGCAACATTATCTTACCATTCCTCTTAACCCTAGTGCAGCTAAAAGGATGTTCCGAGACCATATCAATTCAATACAAAATCTTTGAAGCATGCTTTACTGCAGCATGCTACATGTCGCCTGTGTACAGTCCCTACCTTACAGGATATAGGTATTTACCATAACCACAGGTTGGTGTATGAAATACCCTAATGGGTTTTGCCCGAAGACTTACCGAGCAATCCAATCCAGTGTTTGCGCTTTTAGCAGACAATATTATGATGTACCTACATTGAAATTACACCTCTCGGAAAAACATTACGTATTGTTATTAAATGACCACTCCATACACGGAACTATATCCCATATTATCTCATTCCCGCAGCACCGGGCACTTATGGGCCTCATTGGGAGAGTTGGGGGACCTGTTATCTCCAGACTTATTGAGACTACAGGTTAAGCCCAGCCACTCACTATCAGGTTGACTATGTCTGAAAGAGATGGTTTAAGATTAAAGTTAATCAGTTTCTTGCAATCGGCTGTTAATATGCAGTATTTTAAACGTTTGCCCAGCCACTCACTATCAGTATACCTGACAGGCGGACCTGGCCTAACGGACCTACCTGCGGCGTTTCCGATTTCTCCCTCCTCATGGGCCAATTTCTGCATGGCTGCCGGAGATACTCCTATGGGTATCTGGACTGGGTGCCCTAGGGCATCGGTGACGAGGGTTCTCTTCGAGAGATCCCTCATGACACGGGGCCGAATCCGTAACCTGAGGGAATCAAAAAGGTTTTTCCATAACCATAAAGGTAGAAAGTAGAAACACACTACTATCACGTCACCTTATGAGCTCATGAAGAGTCAGAAAGATGTAGTTCAAAGTTTTCCCATAATATTGCAGGTAATTTGGTTCAGAACAGCCACACTACCATCACGTTACGTCACGTCAGATGACGTGATAGTAGTATTGTGTTTCTACCTTGAAAATAGTCAGTGTCGTTTCCCTATAGTTGAAGAAATAGCAAAGGTTGAGTGCAAAAGACATCCATTCTTTAAAAAAAATCTTACTGACGCAGTAAGGTTTATACTCCTTTGATATCTGCCATATTTTTTCTCGAGTCCATTGTTTTCTTGTTCCTAAAAAGACTATGCCCACTTAAAGACGTGCTTTTTTTTATTGGATGGCCTGAAATGCATAATTGAATTTCCGGCACTGAAGTGCGAGTTTCGTAGCAAGTTGATTCATTAATGAAATCATAACAAGGTTCCGCTTGATCAAAACAAAATATTAGCGTTAGATAGGTAGCTACAAAAAGCCATAGCTCCTTAAGTGTAGGCAAGACAATCAAATGTTGAATAACATCCCAGGACCTTGATTCTAGAGATCCAGAAAATACTAGATTACTATACATAGAGATATAGAAACCACGACGACTAGATTAGCAATAGCAAGTTTTTTGTAAACTCGTACCTTACTTTTACGCAGATGTGGAAAATATTTTTGACCAAAAACGCATTGGGGTACACCTGACAATTTTTTATTTAGATTATGTGCTTGATCAAGCGTGCCGGGAGGTGGCGCGAACGTCAAGAGTTCGAAGCGTCGCGCCACCCGGCCTATAGTACTGTATAGGCCGGGTGGCGTACAGTACAGTTTAGTACTGTACAGTACAGTTTTGGAACAGAACTGACAGAACAGTAGAAACCTAGAACCCCCTACCTAGGAAATCCTTGTGCCAATTTCCGTCTACCCACAACCAAAGCATGCCAAATCTGCACCCATTCTTCATCAAATCAACATTATAGTCACAGAATATTCAAGACACAATATTGTGTTAACATTATCATCGTCATAATTACTTTAATTACCAACAACCTGACCCTGACAGTCATGATTGACTTGAGATCAACTGATCGATTCAGACCGATTGACTTTGATTTCTCGTCAAATACAGGGTGTCTACACAACAAATGTAAAAGAATATAACGTAAATGTGTGATTCATTTGGTTCCGAAGCCTTTTGTAGAAATAGTAACAAGAATTTCATCCCCCACCTAAATTAGATTTTTTGCCTTGTATGTTTCTTAAGCCACTCACTATCAGGTAGACCTGACAGATACACCTGATCAGATCCGCCCATCAGGTCTACCTGATAGTGTTTGTGTTCATCAGGTAGATCTGACTGGCGGACCTGATCAAGTGTACCTACTTTTCCTCATCACCCCTATATCCTTGTTTAGACTGCGGGAGTAAAGGGACTTTTCAGTCTCATTCTAGCAGGATGAACAAGGTAAATTCTATTCTATTCTCTACCTACCTGTCAGGTCTACCATTCAACCCTGTATAGGTATACCTACTAACTCATAGCTCATAAGTACTTACTGACTGACTGCGGTACTTCATAGATTAGAGGTTCCCAAACTTTTGAGTATTGCGTACCACCTGACCCCTGAAGGTTCTTTTGTCGTACCACCGAACATCAATAAATTTTGTGTGGTTTGGGAATTAAATGAAGATATTATAGCGCCGCAGGCGAAATTTTGTGTCAATCCTAGTACGATGTCACAATTTTTTGGTACACTGCTTGTATACGTTTTTTCTCTCCTAACTAGGGTTGCCGAATTTTTGCATTTACGGGACAAATCATAAATATGGGGTTTTCAAATCTCTATGAGTTCGCGTACTACTAGTGGTACGCCTACCACAGATTGGGAATCTCTGTCTGTCATAGATTATCCAAGTTATCACTGACCTTCTGAACGCTTCCTTGTTGTTGCGCAGCGTTTCCTGTGCGCATGCGCCACTCTTGTAGTAATCTTTGGCGTTCACTGGTAACACTTTGAGCGCGAACTGTTCGAAATCATCGACACAAACGAAGTCGGAGTAGTTGGGTGGCGCGCGCGTAGGAGGCATGATGGCTGACCTGCAAAATGCAGAAAATAATGGAATCTTGAGTGGGAGGTAACCACTAGGTGAGGTTAACACCAGAGGCGTTCTCTTCCACCTAACCCATAGACCTCTACTATTATGTATGTGGTCAAATTCTCAAATAACTGAGGATAAAATTCGATCCCTTGGCTGGGATCGAACCTACATCCTCCTGTTTACCAGGCGAGCATCATGACCACTACGCCACTAAGGCAGGAGGCTAATAGACTCTTGAGTCTAAAGAAAGACAAACTCTTGATAGGTATAGAGATAGCTATGCCTTTGACTTACTTCTGTGCTTCAATTTCCAAAAGGTTCATCACAGATTCTTGTTCACTTCTTCTTCAATTACGAAAACTAGTAAACTAAGGTAATTATAGGCTGTATAGGTTATTCAGGTATTATTTGAAACCACCGACGAAAGGGTACCTACTTAAGTATGATCAAAAACACTTTGGAAACTCGTATATCCTAGGTCTATGAAAAAACAGTCTGTATTTTATTGGCAGTTAAAATTGTCACATTTTACAGAACAATATTGCAAAACCTAACCAGTTTTCAATACAATTTTGTACTGATAGTGATACTTACCTATAGGTTCATAGATAAGTGCCAACTCGGTAGATATCTACACTACTTGTAAATTTAACTTAAAAACTAGAAATACTAGTCTCTAATCTACGCTACAATAACGTACAGTTTTATACTAAAATGCGTTGGTATGTAGGTATTACAAATGGGAATGTTGTGAAAATAAATTTTTACATTTTGGAATGTCTTAGGTACTCTACCCACAATAGGCATTTAGCTTATCTAAATTTGGCCGGGCGTAGTACAAATATGATGCTCAAACTTTCCTATATCTTATCTTATTTCTAATCTCGTTACAGTACACAAAAAGCCCAAAGTGGCTGAGGTGTAAGGCAACCTTTTTATTTTTTTAAGAGGTTTGACAGAGGTAACTGTAACTGCTAGGGTCTTATCATCCCGAAATCGAAGAAAAAGGAAGACAGGATAGGAGAAAGCCAGCCGTTCCGAGAACGAACATTATCCCATCAGGATAAAATCCGCCCCGGGCGGGAATTGAACCCGCGGCCTAGCGCTTACAAGGCAGACGCACTGCTAACTAGGCTGGCTAAGGCAACCTTAACCTTGAGGGAAAATGCTGTTCGAATCTCGTTACCTTTGAAATCAGTCACCAGATAAAACACTTCAGGTTGCACTGAAGTAATCTAGGAATATTAGACATTCTAACATAATCTTCTTCTTTTTCTTCGTCTTTTCCCGTGTACAGACGGGGTCGGCGTTTTTCGCCAGCCTCTCAATCAGCCCTAACTAGGGTGACTGTTTTGGGCTGACATTTGGGTTTGGCTGCAAAATTTTACGAGTGGATGCCCTTCGCACTCAACCTTTGCTATTTCTTTACCAAGGGAAATTCAGGCTGGTATACTTCCTGTTTATAGTCCCCTAGCAGCCAGACAAAGCATCTAACATAATGCCGTCAACAAATTAGTCATGGTTATAACGTCATGTGAAACATAATCGCCATTTCTCATCATTAGTTCTCCATCAAGAATTAGCCCCTCTACATGTCCTTACAATATTACAACACTTGCTCACTATCCCCTCCAAAGGTTCATTCACACTGACTGTCCTCACATCTGGTTCTACCAGAGGGTCAGGCTCCTCCAAAGTCTGGAACTGGCTCTCCAACAAATCCGCGGGCATGAAATGTTCCGCCCTCTTCTGCAGTCGGCTTAGAATGACACCGAATTCTGCTTTCAAATAGATGAATACGACACGGTTGTTGTTTCGGATGATATCCCTGTAGTTCCGTCTCAACGCTGAGCACACCAAGACACCGGTGAGATTGTCAACGTTAAGTTGGTGAATAATCCGATTGATGTTGTTCAGCCACGGGCGCCTATCTTCATCATTGAGCGGTTGCTTGGCGGACATCTTATCGATGTTGGATTGAGGATGGAGATGGTCACCATCGATGAATTTGACGCCCAAACGGGTGGCCAGGGATTCTCCGATCGTGCTTTTACCACTCCCGGAGACTCCCATGATGACGAATACTGTTGAGGGTGAACCTTCCCCTGAGGGTGACAAGGTGGTTGTCATAATCTGGAACAGAAGGGATATACCATAGAGGAGGAGAGTGAAATAATAATAATGGTTTGTGTATTTACATATCTCTTTGTTCTGACTATTGAAGATTGTACTTATATGTTGGCGAAAAAGGGTTAGTAAGGGAGAGTATTTTAAGTTAGGCCCAAGATCCCTTGGATGTAATACTTATAATATTATGTAGGTAAGTAATCCAAGCATGCCTAAAGGTTAGGTACCTTTTAATTACCTTTAAGGGGTTATGTATTCCATATTTAGGTGAATTAAACTTGAAACTAATTAAGCCCATGCAAGGGAAGATATTGTTATCTGTTGTGCTGTAATGTTACCAATTAATTATTTATTGTATTCTAGTACTTACCAAAGTTACCACGTATTGTGGTGGCCACATACCCCAGTATCGCCAATTGCCGAAGTTACTGTCGAAATGGAAAATGAAAAGTTTTTTGATCTAAGAAAAATATCAATAGGTAAAATATTAGGTAGGTAAGTACATGATGATAAAACAATTTTATCCATGAACAAATTTAAGGCCACCAAAAAATAGAGTAAAAAGTAAAAACCAATCACCAACACCAACCAATATCCACCTGGGTTTTTTGAAACCATAAAATACATGAGACCATTACTTTGTTTAGACTGCTGGGGTAAAGGGACTTTTTAGTCTCATTATAGCAGGATAAACAAGGTCTATTCTATTCTTCATATTCTAAAATTAAAACAATATCCACCTACTAGCACTCCGACACTAGAATGGAATAAGCCACGTATGTTCCATGTGTAATTTGGGAGGTAACCATATGGCCAGGGTTAACGCTTGACGTAGTGACTTAAACGTAAACAATGTGTACAATTTTCTATCAAATATTTCAGGGGGGGCCCGGTACCCCCCCCCCCCCCTTGGGCTTTCATTTGTATTTTAGGTCAAAGTGTGTGACTGCAATTACCTACCTAACTGCCATTTGCAATATCATAAGTAAGTATAAGTACCTATCCCTCGACCTTATCAGTTGTCCAATAAAGAACTGAGAGGGTACCTATGGGTAAGTACTTTACGGAATGTAAGTGTCTACCTATACCTACTTTACTTTAGATAACGTAAACGTCACATTGCTAATTACACTCTTATTATTTCTGCTTTTTTTTCTCGTCATACGTAGACATTGACACTAAGCAATAAGCTTATCGATGTAGCTGGGGGACATTACTCGTAAACAGGGAGCATACCAGCCTGAAATTTCCCTAAAGATTTAGCAAGGATTGAGTGCGAAGGGCATCCACTCGTAAAATTTTGTAGCTAAAACCAAATGCTAGCCCAAAAGGGATTACAACAGGGCTGAGGGAAAACGCCGACCCCGTCTAAATACGGGAAAAGGCGAAGAAAAAGAAAGAAGACAGTAACCTTATCGGTAGATCGATACCCAAGTAGTCCAAATACACACTCAAATACATACTCACATGTCTATGATTCTTGCAAGGGAAGATCCCACAGATTAAAACTCAAAAGTACTGATCAAATTGTGAAAAATACTGATCAAAGAAAGACTGTATTCTAATCAATGTTATCAAATATTATTTAGCAAAACTTATGGGCGTTTAGCAAAACTCCTGCAAGGAAAAACTTGATAAGTGACGGTGACCAACTGACCAGTAGTCAGTAGTCGGGACATTCGCACACTGGTCCCCTGGGGCAAATGTGTTGGGGGGGGGGGATGTTGCAATTTATAGGCATTTGGGTATCAAATATGTCCCTGCGGGGTAGGTAGCTAAATGTCCGCAGGATGGCACCTACATATATGGCGTGCCATCCCCCAGACATTATACCTACTTATATCTTGAACTCTTGGTTTGACTTGCAGAGCAAAGAGCATAGAGATTTTCGCTCTTAGGTCTATGCTGTTTTAAGTTATCTCTTCCCTCTGTCGTTGCTTCTCTCTACCTGCTCTATTATTGCTTTATTCTCTCCGCTCTACTTTGTTTTTAGCCTAAAGCTAGGATTACACTGTTTGCTCAGTGAGCAAATATTTGCTCAAATTTGTTTGGAAAAGTATAGAAAATAGTGTAATAACCTAAAAAATATTTGGCAAATATTTGCTCACTGTGTTTGCTAGTGTTCGTCCAAACAAATATTTGCCCAAGTGTAATATATAGTCCTTAGGTAAATGGAGTAGGTAAATACCTGTATATGTTTTAGTTAGTTGGTTTATTTACACTCTTGATACGTGACCATCAGACCAAGTAACGAGATAGAGTTAATGATAGAAATGGTAGGAGACGTGTCTGTCTGTTTCCTTGAAGATGATCCTTCCACTATCTGTTGAACTGGTACTAAGTAGATACTGTCTCTAACAAGAGTACCAGGTCATTTCCCTCAGTCTAAAATCTAAATAAAGCACTGATATCTCTGGTTCTCTGGACAGTCTAAATAGCTAAATACTCTAAATGAAGTTCTATTATTACTTATAGTGCTTAACCCAAGCCAAGGGTTAACGGAGCCAAGTACAAGTTTAATAATATTTCACCGTGCTATGTGATACCCATACATTCATACACAGTCACATACATTCATACACAGTCACATACATTCATACACAGTCACATACATTCATACACAGTCACATGCATTCATACATAGTCACATACACTCATACATAGCTACTAGATTAATGATAATGACACATTAGGCCGTTGTTTCATTGGATGCGATTTCCATACCTGGCATTGTCAGATCTCAAGTCTGTAGGTATGCTCTAAATCAGGGTTGTCCAACCTTAGGGCACCCGAGGGCCGCAAGAGACCAAGGTAGAGAGTTGGCGGGCCGCAAAAACTCAACTCACGGGGGGGGGATGGCCTGGTGTAATGTAATTATAATATAATTTTATTTGCCACTATGATATTAGGTACAGCATTGCGTTTGATGGTACCTAGAATTAGAAACTAACTATGAAATTTGTAAGGTAAACTGGGATAATTTTTATAAATTTGAAAATTTTCATGCATCAAATATTTTATTTAGTATATTTAGTGTTATTTCTCATTTTCGTTCATTTTTTTTTAGGCGGGCCTTCGCGGGCGACGGGTTGGACAAGCCTGCTCTAAATTTTCGGAGTCCTGCCCACAGTAAAGGGAAAAAAAGCCTGAGGGGAAGGGTCAGGTCTCCTAGGCCCCCTAAATAAGGCCCTGTCAGAGCTCATCCTATTACTAGACCGTCATCGCGTCAACTTGAGGACCTCGCTTAACTGATGGTAAGTTATGAGTTATGAGAACACGGGCTCAAGCCTTTGATTATTTATTATTCCTGATGGTAAATTTACGAAATACCTTCTAAACATTCCTATCAAAGGAGTTTCTAGGAATAATAATAATAATAATAATAATAATAATAATAATAATAATAATAATAATAATAATAATAATGCAAATAACTCTTCAACTTCGGATCTTCGATTCGGAGTGTCAGTGGTCAGTGTACCAGTGTAGAGACAGTGTAGTAGTTCCAGTACCAGAGTATTAATCACAATTTATTTTTTCACTAAAATAAATCCACGATTCCTAGTGCGAAAATATTCTTTTGAAAAGTGCGAAAAAAAGGTGTGAAAAAATATATATATATATAAAAAAAAATAAAAATAAAAAAAAATATATATATAAAATAATAATAAATGAATAAACCATTAATAAGTTTTTAGTGAAACTCAGGTATCAGGTAGTGATTTGAGAACTTTTGCCGTAAAAGCTTAACCGCGCCCTTTAAAAGTAAATTTAAATAAATTATTAGATAATAATTGAGTAAAAAATAGATAAAAATAAAACATAAATAAATAAATAAATAAAATATTGGTAAATAAAAACACCTAGATAATTACCTATATTTGTGTTGTGTTTTTATAAATTTCAATAGGTACCTAGCTATGTACCAATTAGGGGGTTTTCCCTCAATATAGTCTACTTACATACCAGATACATAGGTAGTGGTATTAAATAGGGTGCATTACCACGGCAGTTAATTTTATGATAACATAATCCATATTTTACTAACCAATTCAATCATATTTAATTTTATTTAAAGCTTTACATACAAGTAAAAATGTTTAAATTTCAATTTTGTTATTTTAAGTGATTTTCGCATGTAAGGTTTTGTGATGCTCAATTTGTGCTTATAAAGTAGGTAGGTACTTTATTTTAATGCGAGTTTTGTTTCTAATTAG
Organism: Diaphorina citri; assembly: GCF_000475195.1. Lineage (NCBI taxonomy): Eukaryota > Metazoa > Arthropoda > Insecta > Hemiptera > Psyllidae > Diaphorina > Diaphorina citri. The sequence goes on along the minus strand of NW_007378574.1, from coordinate 44,835 downwards.
GTATTTATGTTTCATTAGAGAACTACTTTTCTTGTCATAATTCCTATAAGACAAGAAGAAGATAAGGCATGACGTACAGACTCAAACCAAGACGATTTATAAGGTCATTGTTCTTATTGAACCACTATCTAACCATTTCACAAAAAGTGGATTTCTTTCAGAATTCCTCAAAACAGTACATACCAACTTGGGTTATTAGTACATAAATATTAGGAAACGGGTACATACGAGTAGGAACACTGATACCTTCATTGTTACCTACCTACTACCTGCCTCGGTGGCGTAGTGGTCAAGACACTCGCCTGGTAATCAGGAGGGCGTGGGTTTGATTCTAGCCGAGGTATGGGATTTTATCCTTCTTTATCTGAGAATTTGACCACATAATAATAGAGCTCTAATGGTTCGGTGGTAGAGAACGCCTAAGGCGTTAACCTCGCCTAGTGGTTACCTTCCACTCAAGAGTCTATTATTATTATTATTATTGGATTTCTTTCAGAATTCCTCAAAACAGTACATACCAACTTGGGTTATTAGTACATAAATATTAGGAAACGGGTACATACGAGTAGGGACACTGATACCTTCATTGTTACCTACCTACTACCTACTGTGCTATGAGTCACTATAAATTCCTAACCAGATGTACGTACAAGAGCAAGGAATTTCGTTCTTGAAACTTATCAAGGAAGTTCATAAAACTCACTGTTAGGTACATCTCTATACATATCTGAGGCATGAGGCATTCTCAATAACGACAGTCTCACCTTAAGAATCAAGACTTGTTTTGATACGAACAAGGTTATACCTCTATACATATCTGAGGCATGAGGCATTCTCAATAACGACAGTCTCACCTTAAGAATCAAGACTTGTTTTGATACGAACAAGGTTATATATTCATAGATAGTAGATAATAGCATGTACCATCATGGAATTCATAAATAGGAAAAACACACAGTCACATCACAGTCAGCTATAAAGTGAAGAAGGGAAAATCTCATCTACTTCATTGGTGGTATTTGCCAATTGATTTTATTAGCCAAATCCCCTTTAGGGGTGAGCTATTAATTTTTAAATAGGTTTGACAGAGCGAAATTTCTAAGGTCTTATTGTCCCGAAATCGAACAGAGAAGGAAGACAGGATAGGAGAAAGCCAGCCGTCACTATCAAACCTCGATAAGACCTTACAGTTCCTCCTATCAAACCTCTTAAAAAACTCAATATTGATAAAACCTACTCCTATAAGTTGTAAATTTTCCTCCTAAATCTAATTTAATACACATGAAAAATTGCGTTAACAAGAGTTTCCCCTTTCCGAAACGTAATAATAGGCACTTCTATGATTCACTTTCACTCGTGATGAGTCAATTTAATCAAAAGCCGGAACAACAAAAACAGCGGTTCCTCACTTTTATCATAATTATTTTTAGAACATAAATCTATTATTATACGGAGATATCTATTAATATTTTATCTATACGCCCAAAATATTAATTAGATTGCCCATAGGTGCCTAAATAGGTATAAGGTTGTCCATGTTACTAACATTTTCTATTGAAGGATATGGTATCCGCTTATTCATCAAACACAATTGAAGGTATTGTTGATGAATTCAATAGGAGTACATATACAAACCTACCTATATTTAAAATTATCGCTCATACAGAGGTAGAAAATGGTAATAATGATGGCGGAGATAGGTAATAATGATAAAAGATAATGAAATAATAGTACGTACCTAATAATAATGCTTATTTATACTGCTCGAATAGGACTGAAAAGTTCCCTTATTTAGCAGTGGGCTGGTATCTATTATTATGGTCAAAGTCCTGAATTAGATTGAGGCTACAATTCCATAACTCACCTGAGATCGAACCCAGGCCCCTCTGTTTACCAGGCGAGCGCCTTAACCACTCCAATACCGAGCAGCATAGAGAATAAGGGTTTGATAGAGGGAACTGTAACTGCTCAGGGCTTATCGTCTCGAGAGCGAAGAAATTAGGAAGACAGGATAGGAGAAAGCCAGGCGTTTCGACAAAGAACCTTATCTATATCCACCCGAGGCGGGAATCGAACCCGCGACCTAGCGCTTACAAGGCAAACGCGCTACCATCCAAGCTGACTAGGCTGTCCCGAGCAGGATATGTGACGTATAACTTACTCTACGTGATCATGAATCATGATAACAGAACGTGAGATTTTTTACTACCAAAATACGTACCCATATAGCCATATACCATGTATCTACATTGAATTCAGGTACCTGACTCCCTGACTGTGGTACTTATCACTGATTACTATCCGGAACCCTAGGTACATCCTAACTTCCTACCAGGGGCTACGAGTAGTCAGGTACCTAACTACATACCTATTATACATAGAACAGATTAATTAGAATACCTATACCTTGTTTATCCTACCAGAATGAGACTGAAAAGTCCCTTATGAAGAGGAATGTATCCATGTGGACATTATAGATTTCGAGGTAAGTAATGTACCAAGGTAACGCCTTGTTATAATTTGGGGGACAACCTTCTTTGCCCGTTAACATTTGTCGTTCGGAAAAAATCGTATTGTGTGTAGTGTGAACACTCTCATATTACTCTGCCTACAGGACATTCGAGAAAAAATCGGATGAAACTCATGAAAAATGTGAATAGGCTTTTAGGCTTGCACGACGGAGGTCCCGGGTTCGATTCGAGGCAGAGACGAAGTCTTTATGCTTGAAATTCTCGATTCTGTAAAAAAAGATAACAAATAAGTCAGTGAGTGGTCGCAATTGCTACACTATGATTAAGTACACATAGTAGTATGGGTATAAATAGAACACAGAGCATATAAGGAAATGAAAGAGTGAGTCTTAGTCACATAAAAAAGAGTAATATCTCATTGATTGGGAAATTTCGCACGTTCCTCTCATAAACTCAACGGAGTTCATGTCATCTTTATTGTATTACACCATTGTTCGTGTAATGTAAGCACAGTACCACAGTAGATACCTACCTATCGGCGGTAAGGCCAGCCACTCATTATCAGGTAGACCTGATCAGGTGTACCTGACACCTGATGAACACATACACTATCAGGTAGACCTGACAGGTACGGCTGAATAGGTCCGTCTGTTAGGTATACCTGATATGTACCTGATTAGCACACTCACTATCAGGTATACCTGATCAGGTCAACCTGATAGTGAGTGGCTGGCCTAAGCATGTAGCGTAGATAATATTATGAAACTCCACGGGAACCATACCTAGAAGACAATGTAGGTTTGTAGGTACCTACCTACCTGGCAAGGCATACCTACCTATGTGCGTCATATGCCACTTGCTCCAGACTTGCCAAGTCAATTTTGCTAGACTTGCTAAGTCAACCAAGTCAAAAAAGGGCCTCATAAAAAAAAAAAAAAAAAAAAAAAAAAAATGGAACGGAAAATTTAGGTCGGAAAATTTCCGCCCCATCCCAGGATTCGAAGCCAGCACCTCCAGGTTGAGAGACAGTGATCTGGATCACTCAGCCACAGAGATGGTCACCTACTTAGTTATTAAAACCACTTCTTCTGTTTCTTTCCAGGCTTTACTGACAAAATTTCGAAAAATGGACAACAATTCGACCCCTGAAACGGTATCAGCTTATCATCGAGGTAAGTAAATAAGTTGGAGATTCGAGTTCCTAACTTGCCTTTTTGTATGTCGACTATAGGGGTATTTACATTGTGTTGGGCACGTCTACAGCTACAGTCGACCGAAGTCGAATGAAAAGTGGGTAAGATCAAAGGATTATGGTAAAAAAACAAACAGTTTAAGGACATGTTTCAAGATTCAGGAGTTGATCGCCATCGATCGTTGCTTAAAACATCGTTCGGGATTGAAATGTGACGGTCTGAGCTCAGACCGTCTGACAGACCTAGATCTGAGCTCAGACCGTCTGACAGACCTAGGTCTGAGCTCAGACCGTCTGACAGACCTAGATCTGAGCTCAGACCGTCTGACAGACCTAGGTCTGAGCGGAAGTGAGTGACCAGCATTAGTCCAAGGGTTGAAAGTCTAGATTTCTAGACATACCAAATATTTCTAGCTAGTAGCTACTCCTAACTGGTAACTGCACTGAGCGCTCAAACTTGTGAGAGTTGTCAAACGGTACCTATATCTTTTTTCTCCATGGGCATAGATCACAGTCATGTGGATCTACTCTGATCTCGGGAAGAGCATAACATCATGTACATACGTCAAGTCTTGTAACATTTAATGTTTACGTTGAAAAACACCTGTTGTCACTACTGTGAATCATGTACCATTACCACTACATATTAGCATACCTATTCACAGTGACAATACTCATCAGTCTTGTTTTACGTGTGGGGTAACAGAACAGAGGATTTTCCCAACAGTTGCGAATGCTGTTTCTTCTTGCAATAACCACTGGATGGAATAACATAGCGTAGGACGAGATTTACCAATAACATGTTCCTATAGCGTAGGTCAAGAGGTGTGTGTAGTTATAAATAGGCATTGGGGTAACAGAACAGAGGATTTTCCCAACAGTTGCGAATGCTGTTTCTTCTTGCAATAACCACTGGATGGAATAACATAGCGTAGGATGAGATTTACCAATAACATGTTCCTATAGCGTAGGTCAAGAGGTGTGTGTAGTTATAAATAGGCAAATCGGCGCCTAAAGCTACCCAACACTCCCAACAGATACCTAAGTAAGTTAGGTAAAACCATCGATACGACAACCTAAGGAAAATCTACGATAGAACAAGGAAACACTCATGATTTTTCCACTTTGCTGGAAAGTTTTAGTGGATGGCTTTTTTAATTTCTAACACAAAGATCGGGGCTATTATAATGTGGATCTTCGGGTTGAGATAAATAGATTGAGCAACAATTTTATTAATAATCGGGTCAGTGTAGGATTAAACTCAATCTGAGGGGTTAAGTCTCAGCAGAAGAAGGTTGGTAGGGCTTGTGTTTTGCTTGATGAAATTTAAGATACAAATACACTCACCCACAAAATTACTCAAACACTTCGAAAAATGTCCATAACTTCGCTTCTACCTTTCCAATGTGGATAGTATTACTAGGGGACATCCCAAATATGGTTTTCAATCATATGAGCAACATATTGTTGGCCAAAATGGTCATTAAGGTTCTTTTTTAACGCTACCCTCACCAATCAAAAACAGCATCCAGATTTAAATCAGAACACTTAAAAGGGTCCTCGGACATATTCTCAAGCAATTTATCACAAATGAGGGCAATAATCACTCACTAGAGGAAGAAAACAAGATTTTCTAGGATAGCTGAATTCTTACTGAAAGGGTTTGAACGAAGAAAGGCCATAAAAAGAAACCTTAGTGAACCTGAACATTTTGGCCAACAATATGTTGCTCATATGATTGAAAACCATATTTGGGATGTCCCCTAGCAATATCATCCACATTGAAAAGGTAGAAGCAAAGTTATGAACATTTTTCGAAGTGTCCAAGTAATTTTGTGGGTGAGTGTATATACCTACCTAGATACCTAACTTTTTAAAAATTAAAATTATAACATAGAAACTTCGGCCAGGTCTTGCATTGACGGTAGCTTCCCAACATTGATGCTGCAACATCTAACTTGTTCGACCAAGGCATTTAACATTGCATTTTTTACTTTCTATTACCCTTACGTATAGGGAACCTATACAAGGTAATGAGAAAGTATTGCAATCGGTCCAAATTTTCAAAATCGGGAAATGGGTGGAAATATCCGTTTTGGGGTCCCCTGATTCCAAAAAAGTGGTTTTCGAGGTATGTACCTATCATTTCACCATGTGGTCATGTGAGATTAATATTTTAGGTTCTGACTTATGGTGGATTTCACCAATATTTTTTTGAATCCTTAGAAGGCCTATTAAGCTAACAGCTTGTTTGTATAAGCTTAACAGGGCTGTTAAGGTAACAGACCATTAGGGTTTCAGCCCCTAATAGTCTCAGAAGGTTGCTGAAATCCACCATTATTGACAGATTTTTTTACTTTTTACACATCTTTAGACTACGAGGCAGGTCAGCTTAGTGGCCTTAGGCCAGCCATTTACTACCAGGTAGACCTGACAGGTACGGCAGAAAAGATCCGAATGTCAGGTATACCTGATGGGGACACTCACTATCTGGTACACCTGATGTATACCTGGTTTTGGGACCGAATCGGTTTCCTCCCCCTGACACCTGATCAGGTCAAAGTGATAGTGAGTTGCTGGCCTTATGTAATCCAGTGATTATACAGGTAAAGGACTCACAGTTATAGTGGTGAATCACAACTCAAGGATTCCCTAGTCTCTCGTCTCCGCCTTGTGTCTGGGTGGTCGAAATGTTTTGATTTTCTTGGCGGATTTCGCTTTCTTACTCGAACCTCCTGACTGGAAAGCTTTCCAACTCTCCACACGGTTTTGTCTTGACTCCTGCAAAGAGAAGGAGATAACAGTCAGGTTAAAAAGAGTAGAGCGGAGAGTAAAGGGGACTACACATCTATCCTGCAAGCCGGTTCGTGCCAAATACCTGTCCGTCGTGCAAGAGTGTTTTTTTTTTTTTTTTTTTTTTTTTTTAACAATTTAAAGGTAGTAGGTAACCATCATAAATACATGTCAACTCTTACAACAGGTTCTCTGAGACTGACATTGACTCAAAGACTCAAATCTGTTAAACACTAACAGATAAGTAATAACAAATCTCAAAGAATTTTTATGTCACTTCAGAACGAAGCTCCTATCCCCAGTTCCATTGGGATTCGAACCCTCGTATTCCCGGTTACTAATCAAGGGTCACCACAACACTGCCGAGGTATGTACCTATCATTTCACCATGTGGTCATGTGAGATTAATATTTTAGGTTCTGACTTATGGTGGATTTCACCAATATTTTTT